>NC_051192.1:1565000-1570000 GCF_015220075.1 Falco rusticolus | reverse complement strand
CAGGCTCACCACAGCTGTTGACTACGTTGAAGATAAGGAGGAGGCAGAGGGAAGCTGCCGTCCTGACACCAGCAGCCCCGGCTCGCAGCTACCTCATGGCCCAGCGCCTTTTGTCTCCCCTCGTTTGTACACGGGCTCGGCTATAAAGATCCTGTGCATTTTATGCCTCAAACAGTACACAGCCAGACACACCCCGACTGGCATTATTTTTGATTATCCAATGTTAGACAACTTGTACGGTTTAATTAAATACGTACTTGGGTACTGCAACATACCATACTGGACCACACTAAATTCAGACATAGCGCACGTGTCCCTGCACAGGTGTGTATAACACAGGAACGCTATACACCTTCCAGGTGTTTTGCTACATCCACATTATTCTACACCTCTACAAGGAAACCCACATTTCCTGGGATGCCAGTTTTAGTGCCCTGACACTGGCAAATGCCAGAGGACAGTATGAAATACTTCAGCAAAAAGACAGCGCAAATTCATCCCGGGATGAGATTTAATATGAGGAGAGAAAATCTCATTCTGTTAGAGCCTAAATCAACTATTTAAACCCTCTTTTTGTGCCTGTACTTTTTTAGCTCAACCTTTTTCCTTTTCTATTAATAAATTCAAATGTTTCCCTCTTACAAACCTCAATCCTTTATATCTTCAAAGCCGTGTAAAATGCTAACTAATTAATACATGTGACTTTCCTTTCACATGTGGCAACAAAGCGTAAGCTGCTTTTTCGATTGGTAAGAGTTAATTTGCAGTGACACAACATATGTGTTTACAGGGTTTCTAATGTTTGTTGTTTGGTTCACTGTGTAATTAGTCCCATTGACAAGGAAGCTCAGGGCTGCAAAAGGGGAGGTGAGCCAGCGGCTGGGAGATGGGATCCTGCCCCACACGGAGCACCTGCGGTGCTGACCTTGGGTATGGGTGGGGAGAAACGCCCGGCACCCCAGACCCAGAAGACAAACACGTGCAGAAGGCTCTCAGGGCACAGTCACTGCCATTAAAAACGCGGAGCTGGTCAAGCCCCCCGCCCTGAGGGCCACCTGTGCCCAGGGGAGCCCCCGAGGCCATCGGACACTACAGCGGCCGCAGACCTCGGCAGCCTTGACCCCCTTCCTCAGATCTCGCCCGCAGAGTCCGGGGCCCCTGCGCGGGGTCCGCACCGACAGGGTGCAACATCGCCACGGCCCTGCTCCCACCTCGGCCGCGCCACAGGCCCAGAGGAGCTTCAGTGTCGGCCTCAGAGCAGCCTGGGTAAAGCAGCAGCAGGGGAACCACAATCAAGGTGAACGACGGACCAGCGGAGAACGGGAATGATTAAAAGCCCCCAAACCCTTTACTGTTTCAGATTCACCCTGAAAAGAGCAAATAAAAGATAGCTGTCAATACACAGCGCTTATCTACCTGCGCAAGATTTGGCGATACTGCGGTTAGCTAATGTGGCTAATGAAAGAATACAAACTTGACAAAAATAAACCCAAGAGGACAGTTTAAAACAATAGATTAAACCACCTGCATTATTTCCTGTGCAATTAAACTCCACAATTAGTATACAGTGGGAAAAATACCAAAACGGTGATAGCATCGCTTATCTGGTTCTCTAGTGAATCAAATTTGCAGCCACCCCTGCCGCACACCGTACGTTAACTCTTCGCACCGTGGGTACGTACAACTCTGAAATATAAAATTAGTTGCTTTTGAAGGACACTGAGCTCCCTCTGGTGAAGGCATAACAAGTTTATTAAGTAAGCACCACCTCTGGAAGTATAATCCCCTCTGGCTTCTTCCATGGAGTTTATTGGTTCAGTTTTCCTAACCATGAGCATCATTAGGGCAATGCAGTAATTAAGAGTTGTTAGAAAGTGAATTCTCAAACTGCAGATTAGAAAATTAAACTATTTCCTGATTACATATTAATGGAGCACAACAATAGCAGTTGCCATAAGCTTGGAAGGCAACCAAGGGATAAATCTGTGTACTTAATTACCATAAACAATGGCTGCATAGAAATGAAGTTTTATGCACATTCCCTTCTGTAATATGTCTGATATCAGTACACACTTGACAATTCTTGTTCAATTATCTCTATTATTTAATGCGCTGTGAACGGCTCTGTGTAAATAAAATTAACCACCCCAATTACTTTGAATTCATCTAGGGACAACGTAATAAAAAATGTGAAGAATTCTGTATGCCTATTAATCTAAAACATTACAGAAGCTTTCACCAGATTTTCTTGTCTATATTTATTTTGTCTACATTTATTTTAGTGCACTGCTAATTCAATTACATTTACCATCAGTGGTCAATCAGCAGCAGCAGAGGTTTTTGGTTGTTTTTTTATTTATTTCATTAATCCTTATACAGTACCACAAATGTGCTCATCCATTGGTAAGGTACAGGATCTCATATGGAAAATACAAATATGCTTCTACTTGAATTTGGGAGCTTGCAGTTAATCAGAAAAACAATTAAAAACACTTCATACCCTGTGGTCAGATAACAAAATATCTGATAGCTGCAATTTTTATTTTTTTTCCCCAAATAGTTGTTTTTGCAATTAGTGAAATAGTAACTGAAAAAGAGCTAAATTTAGATTAGAGATTTGTAAACTAGGCTTCTTTGTTTTTAATTTAATTGCATTATGTGATAATTCTGCATTTTAATTTGGCACTTGGATATCAAGATGATAGACACCTTACAACACAATGACAGAAGAATTTGCAATGGAGGAAGACACTGTTGGAAGTACAGACAAAACTATTTCACCCATAACAGGTCAGGCACAACACGGGCAAGTACAGCCCTGGAGAAAGCAAGCTAATCCTTCCCGTCACCGGTCAGTGTCGGGCCATTACAGCAGCAGAAGATGGGAGATCGATGATATTAGATTATGTGATTTTTTATAGTCCATCGTACAGCTCATTCCTCTTACTTGAACCTCTGCACCCTGTTTTCTCTAAACCCTGGCACCCACAGGCTGTTTTGAGATGGTGTATTTTGTACGGTGGGTGCTGCGAAGCCCCTTCTCCAGGGGTGACTCTCACACCCTGCCAGCGATGGCAGACGCGCCGTCGGAGCCTAGGGCGCCGGAGCACTGACTCTCCTCACAGTTTTGCAACGTACCACTAAACTACAAGAACATGGTGTGATTACGTTTTCATTTTGAGTGCAAAGACCAAGGGCTGAGGTGACGCCACCAGTGACATAAATTACTGGATATTAAGTGTTACTACTCAGATTCAAATGGAAGTCAGCAACCCAGGGATTTTAATAACTTCTATTTTTTCACACATCTTAGAGAAGTGTTTCTAGTCAAATCACGAGCAGCTGGCACTGGAAATGCAGAGCTTCAGCCAGTTCCAGACCCTTTCCCTGGCTGATGAACGTTGAAAATCTCAGCTCCCGCCTGGCCCAGGGCCAGAGGCTCCCCTCCCCCCCTCAAGGGGCTGCCCGCAGGCTGGAGGGCGACGCGACACAACCTGGGCTCCCCTCCCACAGCCCACTTCCATCAGGCACCCTTTTCCTAATGCAGGGCAGAAGATGCCAGGGCAGCAGGGGAAGGGACACCTCTGCATCCCAGGCTGCGTCCCAGGGACCAGGGACTCCGTGCCTCCCGGTCCGTGCCGGGAAGGGACTCGGGCAGGGAAAGCCCAAGCCTGGCTCCTTGCAGCCACCCACGGCCACGGAAGCCCTAGGAAAGCCAGGGCGGCTTCTCCAAACTTCTGTTTGCAACCCTAAGCACCAGGGACTTTCACTGAAGAGTCAGCAGCGTGTCTAACGGAGTCAAACAGTGTCACGAGCTGGGGTCTAACAGAGAGCATACATCGCCCACTCAGCGCTATTCCTGTTCCGTGAAAGCCATGAGCGCTTCCACATTTACTGGTGCCTGCGTCGCCCGGTGCTTAGCCACTGGATCTCCCTGGCCTTACCACCAGCCTGCAGGAAGGAAATGCCCACCTGTCTGCATGCCCTGGTACACGGCAGCAGGAGACATGGTCCTTCGCCTGAAGTGACTGTAGCCTGGACAGATACTCAAGCTGCAGCCTGAAACAATCCCTCCTGGCTAAGCAACAAAAAGGGCTCTCCAACTCAGAGGATGAAGAGCTGCCAGGTGGCAAAGACTCTCCCCACTGGAAAAAATCCACCCCCAGTTTTGTGCTGGAGAAGGATGAGAAGGAGGAGTGAGCGCTTTCTTCCTCGTCAAGGTCTGATACAGACCAGGGCCAAGCACGGCGGCGCAGGCCACGCCGGGTCGGGCCCCAGCAGACACAGCCGAGACGAGCACAGCGTGCCCTGCTCCGCGCTTGCATTCCATGTTAAGGCAATGACTGCGTGACCACATGTGTCTCCCAGGTGTTTCACTTATCTCGTACGGGTTTGGCACACGTGGAAACAAAGCTGGAAATCCCAACACAAAATGTGCTCCTACGCGGATGGGGACAGCCATCCTGCAGACGCTCGTTAGGACAGTTCAGCGCAGGCCCTGCCCCATGTGGCTGTACGAGCGCGGCACCCTGCTTCGGCTGCCGAGGAGTAAGGTCAGCAGAGACTCCCACCTGCCCGAGGCTCTCCAGTACGACAATCCCACGCAGTACAAAATTAAGAAAGAGATGTGCTTAAAAGAGAACGTTAATTATAAAACCAATTCATTTGTGGTTCTTGCCCTTCATGTTGTGTTTGCAGGACCTTTCAGCTATGCCTGCCCGCATGACCTCCTGGCCCCTAGAGCCTGCGTCTTCAGAGAAACCAAGTATCAAAGGACTTTTCAGCACAGGTCTGAGAGTGGGCAGCTCATCTCTCATTTTCTGGTACGGACCAACACCTAGGCGAGTATTCGCAGAGCCCTGACATCATCATCAACAGCCCTTCAGGGCATTTTTAGCTATCAGGCTGTGGTTACTTTCTTCCTTCAGACGTGGCTTTGCAGACCACTTGGTTGTCTGTGGTAAGCTGGCAGGTTGTACGGTGTTGACTCACCTGTTTTG
>NC_051191.1:92293751-92439089 GCF_015220075.1 Falco rusticolus | reverse complement strand
CCTAACCCTAACCCTAACCCTAACCCTAACCCTAACCCTAACCCTAACCCTAACCCTAACCCGAACCCTAACCCTAACCCTAACCCTAACCCTAACCCTAACCCTAACCCTAACCCTAACCCTAACCCTAACCCTAACCCTAACCCTAACCCTAACCCTAACCCTAACCCTAACCCTAACCCTAACCCTAACCCTAACCCTAACCCTAACCCTAACCCTAACCCTAACCCTAACCCTAACCCTAACCCTAACCCTAACCCTAACCCTAACCCTAACCCTAACCCTAACCCTAACCCTAACCCTAACCCGAACCCTAACCCTAACCCTAACCCTAACCCTAACCCTAACCCTAACCCTAACCCTAACCCTAACCCTAACCCTAACCCTAACCCTAACCCTAACCCTAACCCTAACCCTAACCCTAACCCTAACCCTAACCCTAACCCTAACCCTAACCCTAACCCTAACCCTAACCCTAACCCTAACCCTAACCCTAACCCTAACCCTAACCCTAACCCTAACCCTAACCCTAACCCTAACCCTAACCCTAACCCTAACCCTAACCCTAACCCTAACCCTAACCCTAACCCTAACCCTAACCCTAACCCTAACCCTAACCCTAACCCTAACCCTAACCCTAACCCTAACCCTAACCCTAACCCTAACCCTAACCCTAACCCTAACCCTAACCCTAACCCTAACCCTAACCCTAACCCTAACCCTAACCCTAACCCTAACCCTAACCCTAACCCTAACCCTAACCCTAACCCTAACCCTAACCCTAACCCTAACCCTAACCCTAACCCTAACCCTAACCCTAACCCTAACCCTAACCCTAACCCTAACCCTAACCCTAACCCTAACCCTAACCCTAACCCTAACCCTAACCCTAACCCTAACCCTAACCTAACCCTAACCCTAACCCTAACCCTAACCCTAACCCTAACCCTAACCCTAACCCTAACCCTAACCCTAACCCTAACCCTAACCCTAACCCTAACCCTAACCCTAACCCTAACCCTAACCCTAACCCTAACCCTAACCCTAACCCTAACCCTAACCCTAACCCTAACCCTAACCCTAACCCTAACCCTAACCCTAACCCTAACCCTAACCCTAACCCTAACCCTAACCCTAACCCTAACCCTAACCCTAACCCTAACCCTAACCCTAACCCTAACCCTAACCCTAACCCTAACCCTAACCCTAACCCTAACCCTAACCCTAACCCTAACCCTAACCCTAACCCTAACCCTAACCCTAACCCTAACCCTAACCCTAACCCTAACCCTAACCCTAACCCTAACCCTAACCCTAACCCTAACCCTAACCCTAACCCTAACCCTAACCCTAACCCTAACCCTAACCCTAACCCTAACCCTAACCCTAACCCTAACCCTAACCCTAACCCTAAACAACCAAGGCGGGTGCAGTACCCACTTATATGTCGCTAGACGGCAGCAGCGCTCCACCAACCGGGCGGCTGCAGTACCCAATTAAGTTTCGCTAGGTGGCAGCAGCGCTCTACCAAGCGGGGCGACTGCAGTACCCATTTATATTTCGCTAGGTGGCAGCAGAGCTGCACCAACAGGGCCGGCTGCAGTACCCATTTATATTTCGCTAGGTGGCAGCAGCGCTCCACCAACAGGGCCGGCTGCAGTACCCAATTACATTTCGCAAGATGGCAGCAGCGATCCACCAACAGGGCCGGCTGCAGTACCCAAATATCTTTCGCTAGATGGCAGCAGCGATCCACCTACCGGGCCGGCTGCAGTACCCATTTTTATTTCGCTAGGTGGCAGCAGCGCTGCACCAACAGGGCCGGCTGCAGTACCCACATATATTTCGCTAGATGGCAGCAGCGCTCCAACAACCGGGCGGCTGCAGTACCCAAATATCTTTCGCTAGGTGGCAGCAGCGCTCCACCAAAAGGGCCGGTTGCAGTACCCATTTTTATTTCGCTAGGTGGCAGCAGCGCTGCACCAACAGGGTCAGTTGCAGTACCCAAATATATTTCGCTAGAGGGCAGCAGAGATCCACCAACCGGGCCGGCTGCAGTACCCTTTTATATTTCGCTAGATGGCAGCAGCGCTCCACCAACAGGGCCGGCTGCAGTACCCATTTTTATTTCGCTAGGTGGCAGCAGCGATCCACCAACAGGGCCGGCTGCAGTACCCAAATATATTTCGCTAGGTGGCAGCAGCGCTGCACCAACAGGGCCGGCTGCAGTACCCAATTAAGTTTCGCTAGGTGGCAGCAGCGCTCCACCAACCGGGTGGCTGCAGTACCCAAATATATTTCGCTAGGTGGCAGCAGCGCTCCACCAACCGGGCGGCTGCAGTACCCAATTATATTTCGCTAGATGGCAGCAGCGCTCCACCAACCGGGCCGGCTGCAGTAACCAAATATATTTCGCTAGATGGCAGCAGCGCTCCACCAACAGGGCCGGTTGCAGTACCCATTTATATTTCGCTAGGTGGCAGCAGCGATCCACCAACCGGGCCGGCTGCAGTACCCAATTATATTTCGCTAGATGGCAGCAGCGCTCCACCAACAGAGCCGGCTGCAGTACCCAAATATATTTCGCTAGAGGGCAGCAGAGATCCACCAACCGGGCCGGCTGCAGTACCCTTTTATATTTCGCTAGATGGCAGCAGCGCTCCACCAACAGGGCCGGCTGCAGTACCGATTTTGTGTCGCTAGGTGGCAGCAGCGCTCCACCAACAGGGCCGGCTGCAGTACCCAAATATATTTCGCTAGGTGGCAGCAGCGCTGCACCAACAGGGCCGGCTGCAGTACCCAATTAAGTTTCGCTAGGTGGCAGCAGCGCTCCACCAACCGGGTGGCTGCAGTACCCATTTATATTTCGCTAGGTGGCAGCAGCGCTCCACCAACCGGGCGGCTGCAGTACCCAATTATATTTCGCTAGATGGCAGCAGCGCTCCACCAACCGGGCCGGCTGCAGTACCCATTTTTATTTCGCTAGATGGCAGCAGCGCTCCACCAACAGGGCCGGCTGCAGTACCCATTTTTATTTCGCTAGGTGGCAGTAGCGCTCCACCAACAGGGCCGGCTGCAGTACCCAAATATATTTCGCTAGATGGCAGCAGCGCTCCAACTATCGGGCAGCGCATGCGCAGAAACGACGTGACGCCAAAGGGGCGGGGCTTCCGGCCTCGTACGTATGGGCTACGCGTACGGCCCCGGAAGGTGGGTTCATTTCCGGCCCGCGCGGCGCGCTGGAGTGGCTGTGGAGGTGCGGAGCCTTCGCCGGGAACCTGGAAGAGTTTCGGGCCGGGACGTGCGGCGGCGCGCTGGGTGAGCGCTCGGGCTGAAGGGCGGCCGGGGGCCGGCGGGCAGCGGCCGAGTCGGGGGGATGTGGCGGCCCGGCGCTCGGCCGCGGCAGGGAGCGCCTGGTGCCGGCGGCGGGCGGGCTGAGGCAGGCGGGCGGCCCGGCCCGGGACCGGCGGGGCTGCCGCCGGTTCTCGTCTCCCCGGCAGGGACGGTGGTCAGCGGGCTCCTCACGGGGCTGCCCTTTTTTGGGTGGGTGGGTGTTTGTTTGTTTTTTTTTTTTGTCTCGGAGCCGCGCCGCTACCTCGGCGAGGAGCGGCGGCGGGGCGGCCCCGGTGCTCGCTTGTGGCGGCGGCGCCCGGGAGAGGGGTCGGCCCGCGCCGCCCCGCCGCCCACCCGCCGCCGCCTGCGGGCTGCCCGGGCAGCCGCCGCAGCCCTGCGCGGGGCTTTGTCTTTCCCCCAGCCGCTGGCCTGAGCCGTGGCAGCCGGCTGGGGCTGCCGGCCCCCGCGGGCCGCAGAGGCTGCCTTGGGGCCTGCGGTAACGCTGTCGCGGGGGGGGGTGGCTCAGGAGCCTCTTCCCGCCCCTGCGAGCGGGCAAAGGCAAGAAAAGAAAGCCGGTAGCAGAATCCCCACCCGTCGCCCCCGACTGCTGATTTCTCCGCAAGCGTTTAACCACCGGGATGGGCTGGGAGGCAGCAGCTACTCAGGTGTCTGGCTGATCTTGTGTCGTGACAGTCAGCTACGGGTCCGGAGCAGCCGAGGGGAAGAGGCCTTTTGATTTGCTTCCCAGTGAAACGGGGGTCTTTTGTTTTTCCTTTGTCCCTAGGTTCGTCTGGAATTGTACATTGACAAATCAAGGGGAGCGGAACCGAAGGTCAGTCGAGATGTTACTTTTCCACGTGTGCCTTGTGCTTGTGAGTCGGACTGCTGACTACGGAGGGATAACCTTTGTACTTGCCGAGGGCCCGCGAGGCTCCGTGTGCCCGCTGCTTCCGAGTGCTGCGCTGCGGCTCGGGCAACGGCCGGGGAGGAATTGTCGGTCCCTCGTGGTTACGCAGCCGGGCCTGCTAGGCGCTTGAAGCAGCGCGTCCGGTCGGGCAGTATTATTTTTCTAGATTGTAAATGAGCCCGAGGTATAAACCCACTTACGTTTCTGTATGGCGGTGTACTTTGTCAGAGAGCTCAGATGTACTGATGGAGCTGGCACAGAGTTCCCTTGGGACTCCAGATTTGACTGTCTTGTTGAAAGGCTCCAGAGCCTGCTTTGAAAGTCGCTTGACAAAGCACAGCTTTGCCGTGATTTTTATACTGGAATTCCGACTGTAATGCCAATGCCACGTGTTAGCCTTTCTCCAGCAGCTATTAAAAGCAGAATGAGCCTTAAGAATCTGATTACCTTTTAACTAAATTCAAAACAAAGCTGCGGGGTGAAGCGACTGGAAGCGTCCTGCCAGTCTGACGTGGGTATCGCTGCCGTGCGTGTTTTCTGCCTGTCTACTGATCGCCCCTGCCTCTTGTTGTGCCCCGGTAATTCCTCTGGGGAAGGCGTTGGGCTCTGACTGCAGCGCACCCCGACTCCCTCCTGACCCCGGCGAGACGTGATCGGTGTTTGCCTTCCTCCCCTTTCACAGGGCCTCGGCTGTTGCGTGCAGAGAAGCTGTCAGCCTTGTGAGAGAGCATGCAGCCGGCAAGCGCATCGTGGTGCTTCGGTACCGAGCTGAGACCGCAGGCGTCCGTCTTTTGTTTGCAAAAAGGGATCGCGAGGAAAGGTGCTGACATTGGAGGGGGAAAGGTGGCGGGAGAACAGGTAGGAGGCAGCTTTCAACCGGTTTTAGGCTTAACTCCTGTGTTCCTGAGCAAGGTTCTGGGCTTCGAGGGGTTTGCTTTTGGCTTTTTGCCTTCAGCGCGTCCTCCGTCACCGCTGTCGGCGCGCGCTGAGCTGCTGCTTAGGGAACTGTGGCGATACAGACTGTGTGCGTGCCAGCCGTCCTCCAGGCTAGAGCTGTATTCTACCCTTAAAAAAAGCTTTCCGTAATACTATGCTTCCGTTAGGACGCAATTTTCTCGAGTTCCCCCCACCTCAGGGTGATTTTCCCACACCCCTAACCCCAACCCCTAAGCCCACCTGCAACACCCCATTTTCTCCTAGGCTTTTAGGAGTGGCCTGAGAGGTGCTTGCAGGGTATTCCATTTTGCCTTAGACAGCTTAGGAGACCAACCACATGCCTGGAGATCTGTATCTATCCTTAGGCTCCTAGTGGGATTCACACAAAACCAGTATGTGTGGGCACGTTCTCCTAGCAGCTCGGTGTCTTTTTGCTGTTGCAGAGGTGATTTCCAGGCGGAGCTGACCAGTGGGGTTCTCTGGCTGAGGGGAAGACCAGCAGTCAGCTGGTGGATGTGCTTCTGGAAGAAATAGCAACGGGAGCTCTAAGAGAGGGAAATGGCTTCCCTGCATGGGTATGTGGAAGCTTTCTTCACTGCTTGTTTCCACTGAGATTAATTGGTAATAAATACCCATTAGGAAGGTGGGAGAATTACTTTCGTGGCCGGTGTCTTCAATGTTCACCTTCTTCTTAGTGTAAACACTGAAAACTTTAAAGCCAGGGAAACTCAGGTGCACTAGAAAAGCTGAAACGGTGAGCATACTGAAGACATAGCTGAAGTAGCCACACTTTACAATGATGCCACGTGAACCACCGGACATGCAGGTATTTCTAGTGGGCTCGAGCCCCTGCTAATGCTGCGCTATATGGCCAAGCCAAAGTAACAGCTTCCTGCTGCTGAAAAGCCTCATCCTCCTCCCCTCTCCCTGCCCCGGTACTGGTGGCCGTGACCGGGAAGTGTCCAGCAGAGCAGTATTTGGGTTTTCCCGGGTTACTTCTCTGCTGACGAGATTAATGCAGACAAGCGCCAGAATGACTAAGTAGCAAGACTACATTGTAAGGAATGACTGCTTCTTGTGGCATGAGGAAGTTCATTCAACTCACAATGTCCCATTGCACCGTACCCCAGCACATGGGGGAAGCGGGCAATGATACAGGGACAAGGAAGCGTTGCAAGAATTCTTCACGTCATACTAAGCACGACTGTATCCAGAGGTTCTCTCTGGGATAGAGTAGCATTTCTTTGATCCTTCGACATCTTTTCCTCAGCCTTTCCAAAAGCTTGAGCCGGTTTCCCTGCCATTCCTGAAAGGTATTTCCAAGGAAGATCTTTCCTTTTCTGGTTTTGTTGGGCAGAACCTCTCAGAGAGTCCCATTTTTTTTCCACCCTGGAGCACTCGAGACAAGTTGCAAAGGTGCTGACAGATGTGTTTTGTAGTACTGCGAGACCCACACAAAAGACCTATCCCTAATATAATCCCTAAATCCCTAAAACAAATGTAATCCTTAATTAAATCTCTAATCCCTAAAACCTAAGTAACGTCAGTTTAATTCTTTGCATAAGGATAAGTTGTCAATGAGGTCTTCAGTGCTGTACCTGCTTGCATCAACTAGTTCTTGGATTGGCTCTTTCCTTTTCAGGAGAATGGGATTAAATTAGGGATTAAATTAGTTTTATCAGACTAGCTAGGTTTATCAGACTAACAAAGCTGGAGTGCCCACCACAAGCTCTAACACCTGAAGGCCCTCTGCAGACAATGGCAGTGCAAGCTTGTGCCTTTTCTGTGATGGGAGTTTTTCCCATATTCTTTCTCTCTATTTCCACTTTTCACGTGGAAATTCCATTTCTAGGAGAGCCGCGTTATTTTCGTGCACATTGAGAGGCAGCTCCTGTGCAGACCGGAACACATGTTCGGTGCTAACACAGCTGTAATTTCTTTCAGGAGGAGGCGGGGAGCGCTGAAGCTTTCGTGGCCAAGCCCCGGAGCCAGGATGTCAGGGGGAAGCAGGAGTATCTGAGCCAGCTGAAGAACAAGCTGGGAGATCTACTGTAAGTATGGAGGGAAGGGGCTGATGGGGACAGTAGCTCAGGACCGTGCGTGCAGAGGGAACCCCGCAGTGGACGCAGTGTGCGTGGCCAGCGCAGGCCTCCCTGCGCTACAGGGCTGTGCCCGTTGCAGTGAATGCCGAGACCTGGCTGAGCCCGGCTCTGCGGAACACTGCGAGCAGCAGTCCCCGACCCAAAGAACTTTGGCGTGGCAGACAGCGAGCAGAGATCAGTTGTACCACTAATCCCCTTCGGTACAGTGCTCCTCTGTCGCGACGGAGGGAAGACACAGTCAATCAATATGAGTGATCAGCAGACTTCGTTTATTGTACCTTACAGTCACCTTTTATGCCTTGTTATAATTAGCTCATACGTATTACAAAAGTTAAGCTCATTATTGGTGAGTTGCCTAAATATCAAGCCCACCCCTAGTTTCTCTTCTGTAGTTATCTGTTCCCACCTGCAACATTCTTTTCCCACCGAAATCTTCCTGTTATTGTGTAACAAGAACAGCCAAAGGCAGCGTATTTGTGCTTTACTTCAGATAAGCTGAGAGCGATGCGCATTTTTGTCCAGCCAGCTAGACTATGTTTATGTGAACTTTTTCAGCTAGCCAGTTATCCACACTCCTCAGCTCTCCAAAAATAGCGGTAAAATCCTGTACATCTTCAGAGACTGGTTCTGAGGAGTGGGAAGAGCAAATAGGACTGACAACTGGTGCAAATCTGAGAAATAATTCCACCTCAAAACAAGAGGCAATTACTGCATTGAAAAAAAGTCTGGTGCCACACCGAGCACCGAGGAGAACGCCAGAGGTGGGCAGGTGCCTGTGAAGTGAAATCCTGTCCAACGTGGGCGCTGGATTAGCAAGAAGTACAGTTCTGTAATAAGGGATATCAATGCACAATAGAGTGAAATTAAGGTCTTCCCAGGTTATCATCAATCTAAGATTTCTTAACTTCCGGTCAGTTTGACGTTTAGCATTCACCAGTCTTTATTGCACATGTGTTTAACAACGGGATGCTAGTAGAGGCAGAGATGACTGTATCAAAAGACATCTCTGCTCTGCATTTCGGGCAACATGGATTCTCAGTGTGACACAAGTAAGTAAATGTTCTTTTCACATACCACAATGTAATGGTGACTGTGTTGTTTTGGAACAGAGGGGGGAAGGCAGATGATCTGAAGACTGCTTTCTGTGCGATTGATCCCGGTATCGACGATCAGACGCTAGATACCTACGTTGACCTGCCGGATCAAGAAGATGTGCCTGTGGAAACTGCACTCGAGAGGCTGCTTGCTGGATATGCGAGACGAGTAGGGCCCTCGCCCAGGGAGGGAAGCACGACAGGCTTTGGAGGGGAGGAAGGAGACTTCCAATAATAAGAATAAATGGACTGTTTGATCTACGGGTTTGGGTGCCAAGCCGAGAGTTGGAGTTACTGCGTTAAATACTTCTTCCCATTGCATATGGAGGTACAGCTCGTAAGAGCTGAGTGGGTGGGCTAGCTTGAGCTATCGGAAGCACTTTCATCTTAAGCAGCACAGCACTCCGAGACAATTTTACAGCCTCTGCAGAGTCATTTTAGCTCAGCAAGAGCTGTGGTGGGAGGCTGCCTGATCCCCAGACAGAGGCTTCACACCCCCGGGGCGCCGAGGCACTTCAGGGTGTCAGGCGCTCTGCTTGGTGACACAAGAGCTGTGCTCCACAGCCATTGCTGGAACCTGAGAAGCCACCGTCAGGCTCCAGGCTGCAGCGTGGCTGCTTTGGCCCTTGGCCCTTACAGTCCCTTGTCTCAAAGAAAGAGGGTTTCAAAGATTCCTTTGCAAAATAAGGTGCCGGTTGCAAGCAAAAGGTGAGGTCAGCCCACACGAAGTCTGCTATCGTGTCTGTCCCCGAGGAGACTTTTGTCTTGGTGTGGCTGCTGTTGTCCAGTATGAAATCACTCAACAGACGTTCAAGTGCTGCCCCACGAGTAGATTTAACCAAACTCTGAGCTGCGAAAGTCATCCAAGCATAGAAAAACTGAAATCAGTCCCTTGCTGCGAGGAAGGCACCACGTGCCCTTTGGTAACTTTACTCAGTCGTCCCTACTCATAGTGTCCGCTTTGCCCTGCACATAGCCCTCTCTAGGGAGGGGAGGGAGGATTCTGGAAACAAAAAAGACTGTAGGAAAACAGCTCTGCTGTGGTCATGCCTGAATTGCCGAGTAACTGGAGCAAACCTGAGAAGCAAAACCCTTTCTTTTTCTTGCGATGTAGGCATATGAAAAGTAGAAAGGGGTAAGCTGAAATCCAAAGACACCTTCCTGATAAAGCACTAGTTTTGTAAACTTGCCAAAACTGATTGCATTTGTAAAGCAGGAAGGCACCGTAGCTGGTGTGACACAGCATGTACCACCCAGAGGTACGAGGCCCTGGGGCTTTCTGCCTTAATACTCGAACCTGGTGCCAGGCACTTCCAACACAAGTCACAAAATAGCAGGAAAGGACCTCCACCAACCGGGCGGCTGCAGTACCCAATTATATTTCGCTAGATGGCAGCAGCGCTCCACCAACAGGGCCGGCTGCAGTACCCATTTTTATTTCGCTAGGTGGCAGCAGCGCTCCACCAACAGGGCCGGCTGCAGTACCCAAATATATTTCGCTAGGTGGCAGCAGCGATCCACCAACAGGGCCGGTTGCAGTACCCAAATATATTTCGCTAGGTGGCAGCAGCGATCCACCAACAGGGCCGGTTGCAGTTCCAAAATATATTTCGGTAGATGGCAGCAGCGATCCACCAACAGGGCCGGCTGCAGTACCCATTTATATTTCGCTAGGTGGCAGCAGCGCTCCACCAACAGGGCCGGCTGCAGTACCCAATTAAGTTTCGCTAGGTGGCAGCAGCGCTCCACCAACCGGGTGGCTGCAGTACCCAAATATATTTCGCTAGATGGCAGCAGCGATCCACCAACAGGGCCGGCTGCAGTACCCAAATATATTTCGCTAGGTGGCAGCAGCGCTCCACCAACAGGGCCGGCTGCAGTACCCAAATATATTTCGCTAGATGGCAGCAGCGATCCACCAACCGGGCCGGTTGCAGTACCCAAATATATTTCGCTAGGTGGCAGCAGAGATCCACCAACCGGGCCGGCTGCAGTACCCAAATATATTTCGCTAGATGGCAGCAGAGATCCACCAACCGGGCCGGCTGCAGTACCCAAATATATTTCGCTAGATGGCAGCAGCGCTCCACCAACAGGGCCGGCTGCAGTACCCACTTATATTTCGCTAGGTGGCAGCAGCGCTCCACCAACAGGGCCGGCTGCAGTACCCAAATATATTTCGCTAGAGGGCAGCAGAGATCCACCAACCGGGCCGGCTGCAGTACCCAATTATATTTCGCTAGATGGCAGCAGCGCTCCACCAACAGGGCCGGCTGCAGTACCCATTTTTATTTCGCTAGGTGGCAGCAGCGATCCACCAACAGGGCCGGCTGCAGTACCCATTTTTATTTCGCTAGGTGGCAGCAGCGCTCCACCAACAGGGCCGGCTGCAGTACCCAAATATATTTCGCTAGGTGGCAGCAGCGCGCCACCAACAGGGCCGGCTGCAGTACCCATTTTTATTTCGCTAGGTGGCAGCAGCGCTGCACCAACAGGGCCGGCTGCAGTACCCAATTAAGTTTCGCTAGGTGGCAGCAGCGCTCCACCAACCGGGCGGCTGCAGTACCCATTTTTATTTCGCTAGATGGCAGCAGCGCTCCACCAACAGGGCCGGCTGCAGTACCCAATTATATTTCGCTAGATGGCAGCAGCGCTCCAACTATCGGGCAGCGCATGCGCAGAAACGACGTGACGCCAAAGGGGCGGGGCTTCCGGCCTCGTACGTATGGGCTACGCGTACGGCCCCGGAAGGTGGGTTCATTTCCGGCCCGCGCGGCGCGCTGGAGTGGCTGTGGAGGTGCGGAGCCTTCGCCGGGAACCTGGAAGAGTTTCGGGCCGGGATGTGCGGCGGCGCGCTGGGTGAGCGCTCGGGCTGAAGGGCGGCCGGGGGCCGGCGGGCAGCGGCCGAGTCGGGGGGATGTGGCGGCCCGGCGCTCGGCCGCGGCAGGGAGCGCCTGGTGCCGGCGGCGGGCGGGCTGAGGCAGGCGGGCGGCCCGGCCCGGGACCGGCGGGGCTGCCGCCGGTTCTCGTCTCCCCGGCAGGGACGGTGGTCAGCGGGCTCCTCACGGGGCTGCCCTTTTCTGGGTGGGTGGTTTTTTGTTTTTTTTGTTTTTTTTTTTTTTCTCTCGGAGCCGCGCCGCTACCTCGGCGAGGAGCGGCGGCGGGGCGGCCCCGGTGCTCGCTTGTGGCGGCGGCGCCCGGGAGAGGGGTCGGCCCGCGCCGCCCCGCCGCCCACCCGCCGCCGCCTCCGGGCTGCCCGGGCAGCCGCCGCAGCTCTGCGCGGGGCTTTGTCTTTCCCCCAGCCGCTGGCCTGAGCCGTGGCAGCCGGCTGGGGCTGCCGGCCCCCGCGGGCCGCAGAGAGGCTGCCTCGGGGCCTGCGGTAACGCTGTCGCGGGGGGGGGGGGGCGGGTTGTGGCTCAGGAGCCTCTTCCCGCCCCTGCGAGCGGGCCAGAGCAAGAAAAGGCAGCCGGCAGCGGAATCCCCAGCCGTCGTCCCCGACTGCTGCTTTCTCCGCAAGCCGTTTAACTGCCGGGGAGGGCTGGGAGGCAGCAGCAGCTCAGGTGTCTGGCTGATCTTGTGTCGTGACAGTCAGCTCCGGGGCCGGAGCAGCCGAGGGGAAGAGGCCTTTTGGTTTGCTTCCCCGCGAAACCGGGGCCTTTTGTTTTCCCTTTGTCCCTAGGTTCGTCCGGAAGTGTCCGTCGACAAGTCAAGGGGAGCGGAACCGAAGGTCGCTCGAGATGTTACTTCGCCACGCGTGCCTCGTGCTTGCGAGTCGGACTGCTGACTACGGAGGGATCCCTTTTGTAGCCGCCGAGGGCCCGCGAGGCTCCGTGTGCCCGCCGCTTCCGAGTGCTGCGCTGCGGCTCGGGCAACGGCCGGGGAGCAATTGTCGGTCCCTCGTGGTAATGCAGCCGGGCCTGCTAGGCGCTTAAAGCAGCGCGTCCGGCCGGGCAGTATTGTTTTCCGAGGCTGTAAATGAGCCCGAGGTATAAACCCGCTTTACGTTTCCGTACGGCGGTGCGCTTTGTCGGAGAGCTCGGCCGTACTGACGGAGCTGGCACAGGGTTCCCGTGGGACTCCAGCTTTGACCGTCTCGTGGAAAGGCTCCAGAGCCTGCTTGGGAAGCCGCTTGACAAGGCATGGCTTTGGCGTGATTTTTACGCCGGAATTCCGACGGTAACGCCAATGCCACGTGTTAGCCTTTCTCCAGCAGCTCTTCAGAGCAGAGTGAGCCTTAAGAATCGGATTGCCTTTTAACGAAATTCGAAACAAAGCTGCGGGGTGAAGCGGCTGGAAGCGTCCTGCCAGTCTGACGTGGGTATCGCTGCCGTGCGTGTTACCTGCCTGTCTGCCGATCGCTCCTGCCTCTTGTTGTGCCCCGGTAATTCCTCTGGGGAAGGCGTTGGGCTCTGACTGCAGCGCACCCCGACTCCCTCCTGACCCCGGCAAGACGTTATCGGTGTTTGCCTTCCTCCCCTTTCACAGGGCCTCGGCTGTTGCGTGCAGAGAAGCTGTCAGCCTTGTGAGAGAGCATGCAGCCGGCAAGCGCATCGTGGTGCTTCGGTACCGAGCTGATACCACAGGCCTCAATCTTTTTTTTGTGAAAAGGGATCACAAGGAAATGTGCTGATGTTGAAGGGGGAAAGGTGACGGGGAAAGAGGTAGGAGGCAGCTTTTAACCAATTTTAGGCTTAACTCCTGTGTTCCTGTAAATGGTTCTGGGCTTTGAGGGGTTTGCTTTTGGCTTTTTGCCTTAAGCGCATCTACCTTTCAGGGTAATGTTTTCTTGGAAGTTGGAAACGGTCCTTCTGGGACACCAAACCAAACCCTGTTGTTAAAAGAAGAGACTCAAAATGTTATGGGTTACTCTAGGTTTGCATGTTTTAATCGGTCCAGCAGTGTTGGGTTACCTCTGCAGAGAGTGACAAGGTTACAGGATTTTTAGCTCTACATTTATAGTCTCTACAAAGCATTACCTAGTCTATTAGTTTCAAACAAGTCTTTTATTAGTCATTATCTTGACAGTCGGTTTCACAAGTTGTTCTGTATCTTGATGACTTCGCCATTTTACTTTTTCTTTCAAGGATGATTGCTTCAGGTTCTGCACGTCCCAGTTCTGAGTAATCACAATAGACAATCTCCACCGTCTCAGCCTCCTAGAGGTCACGGTCTTCTGTTCTTAGAAACTTCTTTGAACTGTCAGGTACAGTCTTACTAATATTAAACTTTCATTGTCTAGCATCTATTTGCTGACTGCACTTGCAGTCCTGGTCTGGGGCTATACAGGGGACAAAGCTGAGGTGTTCAGCCTACAGTAGCACTGATCTGGCATTTTCCTCCAACACCCGTACCTGGGAGGGCCATTTAGCGTGCTGCATCATGCGTTTTATTCCCTGTCGGTCACTTGACCCTAGCTGTACATGCTCTCCCAGTTTGGCACGTTCTTACCCTGCTGGCTGAAAGATTCTGTCTTTTCACTTCCTCAGCTTGCTACAGGCCATCACACTTGTGTGTTGATAAACCGCTTTGCTTGATCACTGCTTTCAGATTTGAGCATCGATGCCACGGATGTAACAGGAGAGCAGCAGCAGTACATAGAGCACAAGCAGTTTAAACAACGCTTGGATAAAGCTGCCAATTGTGTGACTCAAGAAGCTGAGAGACATGGTAAGATGCTATTCTGCCATTCTTGGAAGGATGCTCTCGTAGCCTTTCCATCACCGTATGCCTGCTATGAGATTTGTGGGAACAAGGGATGGCTGAATTCACAGCGTTTTAAACACCACGAACTCTTGAAGAGTTTATAGGACACAAATCTATTACACTGGCAGATCAGACAAGCTCCTGTGTGTGTGTGTATATATAGATATTATACTCTGTACTTTTGTGAGGCAAGTCTTTGCCTAGTCCCTCTGAAATTGGGACAAGGACTCATTAATGCATTTCAGGAGCAAAGCTGCTGAGTGAGCAGGCTTTTCCTACTAGAAATCAAGCAGCTGCTCTGGCAAAACTTGACTTTGGTTGCATCTTTAAATCCTAGGAGGCTCACAAATGGGACAAGCTGGTTAGAGGAAAGAGCCTCTCTCCAGGGAAGGCTCCGCTGACTTGACCCTTAAGCCTAAACTTGCATTTTGCTACGTTTGCTTTGTGTGTGTTAATGCATACCCGATTAATAGATTTCAGTTGATTTATCAGTTACAGGTTGGAGTAAGTGGTCCTTGGCTACATAAACCTCTCCTCTGCGTTTTTTTACATGTTATGACTGACTGGTATACTTCAATACAAACCAGGAACGATTCTGGTAGTGTTGCAATGTAATGGTAATACTGTCAATTTGCTGAGTTGTTGTAACTCAGATTTAACTTTTCTGTTCTTAAAAGCTGAAAGGCTAAACTAAGCCAAGAGTTGAACAGTGGGTAGGTACAAGAGCTTCTCCTGTTGTCACAAAAGTGTAGTGATAGCGTTCTTACTGTTGCATCACTTAGCAGCCTTTCTGTATTCAGAGGCTGTGGCGTGATGAATGTAATGTCTGTGGTCAAACCCTGCTTTTCTGTACCCAATTCTCTGTTACCACATGTAGGCCTCCTGCCTTACTTGTGTTGCCAGCCTCCACTGGGATTACTCGGTCTGAACCGGTTGCTCTTGCTCCATATCTCATCAACAGAGAGGAAGAGAAACTTGCAGGGAGCAAACAGTCTCATCCAGGAGGGGCATTTTGAAAGCGATCAAATTGCATTGCATGCAACACCAATTTCTTCTGCTGTCTGGAAAAAGTATATGGCTAGTTTGATTTCCACCACACGTGTAGCAAGTTAGATTGGAAGTGTCCACTCATCTTCATAAAACTCTACGATTATCAGTTTCTGTAGTAACACTTGATGTTCAGTCAGTTACTAAAATGGCAACTATAGCAGTATTGACTGGTAAAGGAAAAATCCTCACAGATGTGGTGGTTACTGCTGGGCTTGCTTTAGTCACGACTCTGAGCTGGGCCACCACCCCAGTGAGTGGCAGAGAACCAAGGGATACAGCACAGCTTATATATGCTTATCAAACCATTAGTCAATGTCTGACGTTTTTAGGAATTTCCTTTGGTCCTGTCAGTTCTGCGAATCCATCACCTGACTCTGTCCTAGATGATTGATCTGTTCAGTTCCAGTCTCTGCCTCAGTTCCAAGCTCCTCCTCGGATCTCGATCTTCTTTCTGCCTGCTTTAACTCACATGCTCCTTCAAGCATGCTTAATCTTTGAACGAGCAGTTCATATTCAAATATACTGATTTTTCAAAAAACACCTGCGTATCTGAGAGCACCTGTGTGCACAAATTGATCATCTGTTGCTTCTCTGTTCTCCCACCAATTAACTGGACTTGTTTTAAACCAGCCTTGTATTAGGGCTACGCTAGGGACATGGCCTGCTTCTGCCACTTAGCTGCTTCAGCACTTCACATTTCTGAATTCAAAACACATTTTCGTTAACAAGCAATAACAGAACAATGGAGAACAATTAACAATGGTTTGGTCACTGCTGATGAAAATTATGGTTTCTAGTGTATATTGCTATATGTAACATTTTTGAAACCTGGATCTGCAGGAAGAAAAATGTTCTGTTTCATGCCCACAGATGAGCTCCCTGAGATGAGCATTCACATTTTAACAAGCTTTTAAATCAAAGGCTGTAAATGAGCATCAGTCTGCACAACCAGCTGGGATCTTCTGTTGTTCTAGGCCTGTATATTTGTCCCATTCAATACCTTGTCTGTGTCCTTTGCCTTTTTGTCTGTCCTGTGCTCTCCTGCTAAAGACTTCGTAGGCTTCGGTCTTCTAATACTGCTCCGGCTCCCGCATCTAATGCTCCTTATCTCTTATCTGCTCCATTGAGGTATCGCCATAACAAAAAAGTCCAAGAGTTTCAGGCAGTTGCCTCCTCTTCAGGAGGAAGGGAAGAGAAACAACTTGTCAGATGAAGTGCTGATCCATTTCACCTATGCAAACATGAAAGGAGTGAAGAAACAATGAGAATGTAGGTGAGATGCAAAAAACCAGGATTTCTGGGTAATATTACTGTATTCTGGTGTTTCACACACACGCACTTTTTTATTTTTTTCAAATCACTATTCTGTTAACTCTTTTTTTTTTTTTTTTTTTTTTTTTTTTTTGGTTAGATCTAGAAGTAGCCTGCTACTAAACTACTCAACTGACCTGAATATCACCTACACGTGGACTTCAGAATTGCCTTTCTGTGGCCAGGATTAAATGCAGCCAAGCAGGAATGCCTGAACAGATCAAGCTTTAATGTTCAGATCTGTAATGGCGGGGTTCTGGTACACCCTTTTTTTCATGCCCCACAGACAAAAAAGTACTACCGTTCTACAACCACACACTTTGCCCATCTGAGAGATGAACAAAACATCGTGGCGATTGGAAAAGAGTGGCATAAAGATAAAAGAACCTAGGTGATACCAATTTAAGCTATCTATGTTTAGGTTAAAAGAAAAGTTCAGGCTAGAAAAAAAATTTTCACACGTGCATAATAGAACAAGCTTAACTGGAGAATTCTTTAGGGGAACCGATGAAATGCAAACCATTTAAGGAGCGGTCACGATGTTTCCTAAAGGGATGCTTTCACGAAAAAAGTTGTTTTTCCCCTGACAAGTTTAATATTCAATGGAAATAAGTATTCGGTCAGAGTGAACATTAGTCACTGGATATGCCTTTTATTTTCATGAAGTCATCACAACAAAACATGTAATGTTATAAATTTCATGCATTTGCAGAACTGTTTTGACCCTGCTGAGGACACAGTTAACGTTCGGGATTCGGATGCAAATTTAGTGATGCAGGGTATGCATTTCTTTTGGACACTGTCTTCTTCCATTCTATCTCCAGCAATGTGCTGCTGAAAGAGTACGGTAACAGAGTCAAAAACAGCACAAGTTTTTTGTCGGTTTGTGTTTTGGAAGGATGGTTTTGAATCGCTAAGAGTTTTACTGTACTACCTGTAAGTAGATGTCCTAGGTTTTCTAGCACAGATCTATACAGTTCTTTAAGTATTTTCCCATGCGAGGGAACAACAATAAGAATGATATTTAGGGTGTTTGCTCTATGACTATAGTAACGGTCTTTTTGGAGGGGAGACTCGCTATTTGGTCAGTCTGGACAGATCAATGGTCCTTGTGCTACAACAGGAAGTAGCGGGACTACAGGGCTGGAACAGGGGAAACGCGAGACAACTAGTTTGCTGCTTGCTGAAGCTCAGACACGCTTTTCCCCTGGATTATGGGATGCTAACCCACACATGGTAGTATACTATGACTCCGCTGCTGACTCCGCTGCTTGCTTCAGGAGAACAACTTTATAGTCGTTAGCTAACCAAAACGAAGCTTACTCAGCTTCAACAAGAATGTTGGGCTGTTGTATTAGACATGTGGGTTCCTAAGCAGCGGTGGCCTTCGGTGCCACATTCAAAAAGTACAGGAGAACCTGAAGGGAGGGAAGTGCTCGGCAGCCTTTCCCTGACCTGCTATAGGCTCGAGACTCACAGTTTTACTCAAAAAAGGACAGATTCCCTGGGGATTTAAAAAGTGACACACAGAATAGAGATTTGAACTCAATCTCCTTCTTCCTCGGTTAAAAAAAATAATAAAATACATATGTCTCATAGATGAAAAGAATGTGTTAAGGGCAAGGGGTAGAGGGGCAGAATGTCTTGCTCTCTTCCCTCCCTCTCCTAGCAGACGGCGACATCATTCTCGCTACAGATGCATTACCAAATCAAATGCGTTACCTTGACACACTTTTTCCATTATGGTTAACACGCTATGCCTATGCACCATTTAATAATATCTCTGTATAACTTACATGCTACAAGCTTAGTGACAAGTGACAAAAGGAGCCCTTGTTTTTTGCATCGTCCCACTTTTCCTCCGGCCATGATAAAAACTTTTAAGCATTTTGTCCTTGAAGTATCTCCAAAAGCTTAAATGTCCTGATAAATTAATGTGATAGCATCGAGGTGCACCATGACTTAACTACTGCTTTGCTGTAATCTCCCACCGGCGATGAGGCATGGATGGCCCGTTATCAATTACGAGGTGCTCTCTGGGAGGAGTTAGAGGAGACCCAGCACTGCCTGGGTCCTCATTCACTTACTGGACCCTGTGGAAGGCCACAGCGGTCCCAATTAGAAGGCAACACATGATGGCTGAAAGGAGGGGAAAACCCCTTTTCCTGATGTGATGTGTGTAAAAAATCGAATATGTGGCTCTCACTGTCCTGTCCATCTTACAGCTCTCAGCTTTCTTTCTAGGGCTAGCAATACTTTAAAACACTGTCTAAAAGTTTGTTCATGTTAGCCATCTCCTGCTTCGCTAACCTGTCTTTTCAGGTCTGCTTGTCTTAAGAGTAAGACACCAGATGTTTATATACATTCATGAGTTTGTAAAATAAGTATAACTGCAAAATCCTTCTAGGAGCTCTGACATCCTGCTGAGTTCTCCTTAGCCACAGTGAATAAATGTCTGCCCCATCCTTCCAGTGACTTTGGCCTTGGGAACTCGTAGGTCTCAGTTGTGTCGGAGTTAGGTACAACAGAGTTACACCTCGATGCATCACATAAACCTGTGATGTCTCGCTAGACCAGGGGTCCTCAAACTGCGGGCCGGATACGGCCCCCCAGGGTCCTCAATCCAGCCCCCGGTATTTACAGGACCCTGCTGCCCCGCCCCCGCTGGGGATTGGGGGGGGAAACCAAGCAGCCGCAGATGACTTCCTGCCACGTCATCTGTGCGCCGGCCCCCTGTTTAGAGTCCTCAACCTTTTCATATTGTATAAATACCCCACAAAGTATTAAATTTGCCTGTTCTCTGAAAAAGAGTTATTAAAACACTAGACAATGTAAAGTCCTTTGAGTACCAGTTACTCATATTTGCTTAGGTATTGTCTAGCTACTACTGAAAATACACAGATCTGTGAATCACCTGGACAAGTTGGAAACTGAGCAAAGTATACCAAAGAAGAAAAAAAAAAATCATGGTATTTCTCCTTTCTTGGGTAGTACATTATACTGTCATGCTTTTAAATTTGTTTTGGACAGCTCATTGAAACTAACAGAGTATGTCTAATTAAGGGGTTTTTGCATCCGTTTTATCAGTTGCCACAGTAATGTCTTGTGGTTTTATTCGTTTTGGTTTAGGAGTATTTTATTGCTCAGCTGAGATCAGGTGAAGTTGTTCATCTTCCTCGGCGTATTACCAATGAAATTACAAATAATACTCAATATGAATTTTACACACAAGGAGTCATCATCTTTGCAACAAGTCGAATCCTTGTGGTAGGTTTTCCTGACGGACAGAATTCCTGCAAACCTTATTACTGGTAAGAGTTTAATGACATAAAGGTAAGACTGTTCTGTTTGAAAATACATAAAGCTTAATTCTGTGTGAAGAGTTCTACTAACTGGTATTGACAATTATTCCTTTTTTTTTTCCCCACAAAGACTGAGGTAAAAGGAACAAATATGTAGTTTTTTTTCAAATGGTTTTCTTTGCTCCAAACTTGTTTGCCTTATTTAATCATACAATTTGAAAACATCCACATTATGTTTAGATACTGGATCATGCATTTGTGTGGCTTTCTGATATCGGTTAGTGGCTAGAAAACAAATCAGCAGTTAAATGATGACATTGACATCGGAAACATAAAATTCGGACTGGCTTTCTAAGAACAGTTGATTGCACTTGGTGAAATAGCGTCAGATGGTCTATAGGACATTGGCCTATGATTAAAACTGATTTTAGATGTTGTGTTTTGTTACGGTTAGCTTTTTCCTCTCATGTTCTATTCCCCTTCTGTCCCAGCCACCATTGTTTTTATGTTCTTTTCTAAGCTGGAAACCTTGTTGCAGCCTGGAGAGCTAGTAAAATAGATCTCTAAGAGCCAGGGATGTAAGAATATTTTACTGTTATCTAAATGTTAACATCTTAATGGCTAAACGTCACTGAATATTGAACACTTAGAAGAATGTAAGTTTCTGCTTCAAAAGATGTATCCCCTTCCTTTTTGTCCGTGTATGACAAGCTGTAATCTGTGAAACATTTTGAACTGTTTTATGCTAGACCCAAAGGACACTAGATTTGTCAATTCTTTTAATTTCTAGGTTTAAAAAAGGGAACACATTTTCTGGGCAACTATTTTAGTTTCTGTTCTTACCCTTGACGACGACTCCTTCTGCTTTCTGCCCTACCAAAGAAGGACGGGGCAGAGAAAGAAAACACACCTTTGGACTTTGTCAGGATGAAAAGAAGAAAGACGCTAAAGATTTTTAAAAAGTCCTGTCCTATAGTGATCCAGAGCTGTTCTAGGTTTTGCATTGCCACTAGAGGTCAGCGTGACAGCAACTTTGATAGACTTGTGGCTTCATTTTAAAAGTCGGGTAACACCTGGTCATGCTGGAAACATCTGTGTGTGAAATTGCAGGACAAAATCCACAAAAAATTGTAATAGTGTTTCTTGAGGAGTTAACATAGCAAAACTGTCTCTAGGCATTATAAATGCTGTGTATAGAATCAGTGTACAACCACTTGTGAGTTAGTATCTGATGAACTTATAAATTCAGTGAAATGAGGATAAGAAATTATCACTAGAGTAAAGAAGAATTATTCCTGGTGGTTCTGGCCAAATAGAAATTATGTACTTAATAGCATGCTAAAACTGATGCAAGTTGGTGTAGTAAAGAGTGGCAAATTGTTTCTACTGAGGCTTACACAGCAGTGTGGATGCACTTCATAAGCTGACATATGTTGGCTGACAGTAGGGAAGTATTATGAAAAACACCTAGCCTTGCTGATCTCTTTACAAACTCTGTATCTCCTGTAATGTCCTTTGAGTCACATCTTGACAAACTGGAAGATGCTCAGAAACGAGTATGATCATTATTATGTCTTTAAGAAAATGCTTCACAGGAGAGATGTAAAAAGTATCTAGGTAGAAAAGTAGCTTTTAGTGGATTATTCCATGACTCGATCGTGAATGGCTAGCAGTTATTTGGAAGTCTTTTTCTTATAGATGCCTTGGCATTTGCAAAGCAAAGGCATATTAAAAACAATGCTTGGGTGCCGAGTTGAAATAACTTGTAGAAATTAAATGCACTGTACGTTTGTCAGCTTGTGTAGGTGCAAGGTAAATCTTGTGATGTTTGATGTCCTTTGCTTCCATGTCAGAAAGGCATTTATTATTCCACTGGAAGTTGTGAATGGTTAAAAGTGCCCCATGGGGCTCACCTCACTAGGGGGAGAGTGAAGAAATATTATGCGCTATTTAACACAAGTATCAGGAAGCCGTTGTTTTAACAGGTCTTGGCTGCGTGGAGTGTAAATCCCAGAAGTATGCACCTCAAATGCTTGATGTAGTCAAACTATTGTTTCACTTCTGTGTACCAAAATGTGCATGATAAATCTTTTTTTCCCTAATATACCCATAGCCATGAAGAAAGTTGGAGGTGTATTCATACAGTTGGCGGTGGTTTCTATCCTCAAGTGTGAAAATATATTTCACAAGAGGGGGGAAGCAAAATGTTTTCAAAAGTTCTTTGATTATGTAAATATGTGAACTGTTACGAATGAAACTTACTTGACAGCTCTGTTATTCTAGATCTTCTCTTAACAAAATAATACAAATGTCACAATCTTGAACATATCGAACTTGCTTTGTTGTAATAGCATGTTATGTCTTACATTCACTTTTACTCCTTTTAAAAGGCTCAGGTTCAAATTTTGCCTTAGGACTAAAGAATTTTCTAAGATATATCCTGCCACTCAAGGCTTGTTTTGGGTTGGTGAGGTTTGGGGTTTTTTTGCTAAAGATGCATCGTGAACCCAGTTCTGTTGTTTGGGGATTCCATGGCACTGAAACTGAGGAATGGCTTGGTTTGAACCCTGGAAAGTTTGTTTACTGTTGCTTTAGAATATCTAAATTCCTATTGTACTCTATTTAAGAAAACAATGTTAAAAGACAGTTTTGAGGAAAAAGCTATATAAAATTGGACCTCTTTACTTTTTTGTAACTTGAAAACCTTTTATTCTGCCATTCATTTTGGTATACAAAGCGCACAGAATCATTGAATCCTGTCAGGAGGCATTTATCTTAACGACTTTATCACCAGAACAACAAGCGAGGTTTCATTAAAGCTTTTACAGATAATGCGGTTGCATTTAACGCTGGCTTTTGCCATGTGGAAAAAGTGATGAGAAATCTTTTTGTCAGGAAACTTTATCTGTCGCCAAGGTAAGGCACCTCTTTATTTCATTGGAGAGTTAAACTTACAAAAAAAAAATTAAGGGTGTTACAATGGGCTCCTAAAACAATGAGGTGTATGCAGTCACGCTACTAATCTGTGTTTCTTCTTGTATTTCCAAACAAATTCAATTCCTTTTTTGACAGAAGAAGAGGTCTTAAATACCCTAAACTTCTGTATTTTTTAAAACAGACCCAAACTAAATCTATAAGGGCTGAACCTTATGGTATAGCTGTCCTTTTAGCCAACAGAAATCACAGTGGAAAGTGACATTCTTAATAGCTTAAGAAAAACTTTACTTATTAAACAGATTATTTAAGCTGTGAAGTAACAGAAGTACATGCTCTCAATTCTGCCATTCATGGAGGTATTTGTTTCCAGCTGTAATGAAACTCCATGGGTTTCTTTCTACATGTCATATTTTTTTAATCAACTTTTCCATTTATGTTGTGTATGAAGAATATTTCTTGATGACTGATAGAAACCAGATTGCCAAGATTGTGACATGCATGAAGTCTTTTAGGAGCAGAGCCACAAACAGAATTGGGCACTTTAGCTGATCACCCATTCAATGCTCTTGCATTGGGCCAAGGAGGTCTGCTCATTTGTTCCTTTAGTCCAGAATGTGTTTCGCTTTATCTTAATGTACTGTTACTCTGCATTGTAAACTCTTAACAGTCTTTCTTTTGGTATCACAAAGTAGAAATGGACATAACTAGGATACAAGAGGTTGAATAGAAGCTCTCGTAAATTTTCTTCCTTGTCTTCTAAACCATGCGGAGACCTGGGGGTGCAGCATGCAGTAAGGGAAACACCTGTTGAGTTTGGGGTCAGCAGACATGGCATTTTCTGAGTCTGTTCAGTTAGTAAAAGTCAGGTAGCATCTCTATACCTGTACAGCTGGGTTGGCTGTAAGGGCAGTGTGTTAACCTGCTGCTTACGACCAGAAGCTAGGAACATCACAGAATCTGCTAGTGGAACCATGTGATTCCAAAGGTTTTATGAACCCATTCCATTTTCTCCCTGACAAGATTTTTTTTTTGTTTTACTTTAATATGTTATGTGTAATAATGATGTAGGATGTAGTGCGGTAACTTTCTAGATGGTTTTCTGAGGCTGTTCCTGAGACTGCAGTCTTCACATCGGTAGAAACTGATTTTGCAATTAACTTCTTTATGTTTAAAGTAATTGTAGTTTATACAAACTTCTGAATAGTTGTAGGTCAAGCAGACAATATATGTAAATCTTAATAAGCTGTTTTCCTCTTAGATTTCATATAGCGGTGAACTCATTTTTAGAGAAGCATAAACCTGAAGTGGTGGAAATACATGTGTCGATGATGCCTGCTATGCTTGCTATTTAGACTTCGATCCTGGACATTTTGAATGCGTGTCTGAGAGAACTCAAACGTTACGGTCCAGCTCTTGAAGTAGATCTATCTTTAGAAAATGCTATTGATAAACCTTTTGACAAGGTAACCATTTTGATTGTTCTGCTGTATCTAACTAAAGGGGTGTAGATCTTCAAACTGTCTACTATGCAAACAGAAATACTATTTGTAAAATAAATAACCAGCAGCAATTGATTATTATCCCATGACATGTTTATTACTGGTACAAGGAGAGAAACTGTGTTAATCCGTGATGGTGATGATACAGTTGCCAGTAGGGGGTTTGGTGTATTGGTATTACTGTTCTTTCTTTGTTTGCAAAGTCTCTATGGTAAGAACATCCTGATTCATGGTTGGTGTATTATGATGATCTGTGAAATTTCAGCTCAAAATACTTTAGAGATAAGTACGCGGTTATTCACACCCACCCCCTTTTTTTCCTCTTGAATTTCCTGTTTGTATTTTTTATTGTCTCTATTAGGAGGAGCACTGTATACAATACATAATATACAACAGATGTATGTATGTGCATCTTTTAATCGCTCTGTATGTCATTAATTGTGTGTTATTTTTGGCAGTTCTGCCATGTTTGGCACACATGCTCTCTGTAGAGTAAAATCCTAAACACTGTATTGAAATATGGTTGTTACCTGCGATTGGATCTTGATGTCGGGCCTTCTGTACTTTAAATATTTGGAGGGGTTTTTCCTTATGCTCTATAGGTTGCATATCTGTGGGTACTCATCTTATTTTGAGAATTAAATGACATCGTAATGTTTTTTACTTTACCTAAGTAAAGGATACTAGACTAAAGGTGCAGGCCAATACCAGTAAAATAAGGGGGGGGTTAGTTTACCGGTATTTTATAATTATATGGAAAGTATGAACTGAAGGCATTAAATTATATACATCTGCTAATTGCTGAAATATTTTACATAAAGGCATCTATATTATGTTAACTTTGCAAAAAAAATTATTAGTTATCAAAAGAAATACCTCGTTATCGCATCATTAATTGAGTGTTTAATCACTTTGGGAAACAAGTGACATCCCCTGTAAAGGAAATAAAAAATGTCCATTCTTATCTCTGTTAGTATACAATGTATTTGACATCCTGAACTCTCCAATTTCTATTTCTAGATGATACGTCACCTTCTAGATCCTCTGTGGCATCAGCTTGGAGCTAAGACAAAATCTTTGGTCCAGGATTTGAAGATACTATGTACTTTGCTACTGTATCTAACTCGGTATGATTGTGTTGCTTTCCTTAATCTTATAGAGTCACTGAAAGCAAGTGAAAAATCTTTTGGTGAGAATTCAGGTAAACACTGAATAACCATACAAGTTAATGCATGGAACGGTGAAATGCTGATGTCTTTAATTAACATTCCCAAACATATGAAGGTATCTAATTAGTTTTTATATAACCAGCCATAAGGACGTAGGTTTTTATTATTGATAGGTAATGCTTTCATCTTCCCACTTAACTGCTGTTGCTTAACAGTGTGAGATTTGCATCGCATTTCTGTCCTCTATTAAGCTAGTAATTGCATAGCAAACGGGTAGCACAGGTATTCCAGATAGATTCGGTTTTTTTACCACAAGGGGTTGAAACACATACGCTTCGCAAATGTCAAACTACTACTGCTTTCTTTTCCCCTTTAGTTTGGCTGTTTCTTGACTCCGGTACTTCCATGTTTGTAAATGCCTGAGCTAGAGTTTATCGCATTGCAGATGAGAAACTGAATCGGAAAGGCAAAGCCTCTGAAAAAAGTGATGGAAAGAAGGAAAATGGTACTGATCATTCCTAATTTTAAGTTGGAGACTGTCACACAATTTCAAACACTCTACATATTACTGCTTGTGCTGTGGTTCCCTACGTGATCTTACACAGCTCAAGATCTCAATCTGTTAGCTGGGTTGAGACATAATCTTAATTCAGAAAGCGTATCGTAACATAAAACAGTCATGAAGAAGTAAGGGGTTCTTCAAGTTTGCTCAGCTGATCGTTGGAAGATCTTTTTTGGAGTTGTTGAATTACATTGGTATTTAGCTTGATCTTTTTTACGTGAACAGGTAGGAGGCTGCTGTCGCTTTCATTAAAAAAATATATTCGGGACTTCCAGAACTGAAGAATGAGTGAATATTTTAACTTTTTTCTTCATTAAAGCACTTAATCCCATTTTAAAATATGAGTGATCTCCAACCCATTAGCATAACAAGTTGCATATGTAGGATGTTGAATATTGTATTTGCCAACAACCATCACACGACTGACATCTAACCATTAAAGTTCTGAAGGATATTTTGGCTTTAAGAGCTGCTATGTTCAATCTTACTTTGTTTCAGTACTGAAGAGGGAATTTGTCCTAGAAAGTAACCCCAAATAGGAAGCTTTGAGAGAAGTTCTAAAAGAGATTGAAAATGAGAATAAGAGCAGTGAAGACCTTGGTGGTCCAGGTGAGAGAATACCAAATGATGTAAGTTTTCACAGTACAGCTACTTTTTACCTCTACTTGACTTTTGAGAGAAGGAGCCTAACTCTTTACTGTAGTTTTATTAAAGAGCTAGTTTTACAGTTCATGATTTCTGGACTTAAGACAAGGAATTTTTGTACATATGTACATTAACTCTGTAAAACCATTTAGTTTTACTTAAACTCCTGTTCAGTTCTTGCTCTAAAAGAGAAATGCCGTTGGTTACTATGCAATACTGTTTAGGAAAAAAACTGTATAATTAAGAAAAAATATTTTAACTTATATTTCGATATTGTAACGATACCTTGGTATTAGCAACTGGAAACACTGAAAGATAGGAGAGCTACCTTTAAGATGAAGGTAAGGTGTGTTTTAGGATCACAGTCAGGCTACATGAAGAAAAGCAGGTTTGATTAGAGTTGGCAAACCAGTTCACTTAATGTACTAGTTTAGTAAATCTGTAACTGTTGTTTCTTACTGGGAATATATCTGCTACATTTTTAGCAGCATGTCTAAAAAAGAGATCAACAACTGAAATTAAGCACATTTGCACTTGACAGCTTGACGTGAATGTTTCACGTTTGCTTCTTTAAATGAAACTGTTTTGTACTGCATTGACCACAGTGAACCGGTACTGCTGGCGTTGATTCTTAAGCATTTTTATCCTGAACCTGAAGTTCAAGAGCCTAAATTGTATAATATTAATTATGGAATAAAACTTTTTCAAACTTTTTTTCTGTGGTAAAGATTGACAGCTGCTGTAAAACTACTCGTTGGGGTTGTTGAGGCTCTGTTAAAGTCACAGCCACAAAAATCTTCCATATCCTGAAACTCCAAAGCAAATGCACATTACAGAATTTGTTAGAGCGTTCAGATTACTGTTACTAAATGCAGAAGTTAATACAACAGCTTTGCACTTGTGCAATAAACTGAATCTCTGTGATGGTTGACTCAGTAGACAGTATTTTAAGATTTCATATTTGGGTCCTTGGCTAAAGCTTTTAATTAAATGCTTGAAAACTGGCTTAAACCTGGACACGATGCCAAAAGCAACACAGCAAGAGGGAAGTCATAGTTAAGCTCATTTTTGATCTTTACACTGACTAGTGAAATACAAATGAACAAAACACTAAAAATAAGACAAAAAGACAAAACCCACTGGTTTTCTACCCTTCTCAAACTGTGAAAATATGAGACAGCATCCTAAGTTATATCCCTGAAAAATTAGACAATGGTATTTTTGATTCTAATGTTAGAAGTATGTTGGTAGGCTAGGGAACAGTTGCTGAAAACTTGATTAAAAATTCTGTAGACATTAAAGTTAGTTTGCCAGTCATTCTTTACTCTAAATGTGAAGGTAGCTCATAAAAATTCAGCAGAAAACCTAATTAAAATAAGAGTTTAAGTTGTTAGTGTGTTGCAGTAAGTTCTAGTTAGTACCCATAAATGTTTCTTCCATCTCATGAAGTGGGAAGTTTCTCAGTATTTCCTACACAAAAAAAAACCCCCAAACAAACCAACCAAAACCAAAAAGCCACCCAGAATTCCAGCTATTGACATTCTGTTTGATTGTGTTGCTGGCACAACCCTTTAATTTTGTTCGCCTTTTTTAAAAATGAAAATGTATTGTTTGGTAAAGTTGTAACCCAGCAAAATTTTAGACTTGTTTATGAGACTAGAAGGTTTGCACAAAGTTGAACGCATGCTTAATGCTTTTTGGGATTTAGAACCACATGTTAGTAAAGCCTCAGGAAAGTAATAGTTGTGGTTTACACAGATTTCTTTGCTTATGTTACAAACATCGATGTGGCGGACATATTCCTTCGTGTACCGCAGTGTTACAGATGCTATTTTGTGTACAGGTAAGCTCTTTTACATTGGTAGGTATTCAGTGGAAATTGTGAATTATAGTCTTAGTGTTAAGATTAACTTAAATGTTAGTCTGAGAGAACATGTGATGATGCCATTAATGTAATTTTGTGTTTTAAAATGCTGTGTAAATTGTATCAATATTGTTGTATATTGTAGATTAGCCATCCTTGTCAGCACACCTCATTCTTGTATGTAAGTGACTTTGGAAGCAAAGGAGTGTGTTTGTACTTTTGTATAGTCTTTCTTTGGTGGTAGTCAGGCAGACGAGGAAGTTGGAATGTGTATTTTGAAAACAGAACTTGCTGAACATACTGAGATTACTATACAGAAATTAACAGGATCTTTATGTTCATTATGGTTGGTCTGAATTTTAACGCTTATGTGTTATTTTAGGAGTTTTTGAACAGTTTAATTTCTCAACTGTTTGGGAGCATCTGTTTGTTCATTATGATATCATGTTATTTGGTAGGTTATTTTTTAGGATTTTCTCTTTAAAAATATAATCTTAAAAATACCTTTCCATGGAAGATACAACTCAAGACAGGCAACCAGAAGAAATGCCTTGAAGTTTTGCTCATGATTTTCAGTATGTAAGTTACACTCCTTGTACAACTATACTTCCTTTAAATATTCTTAGTTTATTCAGAAGCATTTTTTAAAGACTTGTGTAAACTGTGCAAATTGGGAAATAATTTCTAAAATCTTTTTGAATCAGCTGTTGATGCCATTTAATAGTGATGCGTAAGGTTTTCTATTGATTCAAATCAATAAAATGGTTTTTTTTGGGTGGCAGTATGCTTGTTCACACGTTTTCATCTCATAGTTACACTTGTGCTTACTTTGCATACAACTGAAGGAAATAAATTCATATACACTCCTAGTAAGATAATTCTGAAAATTTATACATTCGGACTCTCATTGATGTAGTATCACTGTGCAGAAGCATTTGCTATTAAATTGAATACAAAATTATCAATAAAGCTGTGTATTTGCATGCCAGTTCCTCATTTTTAAGTTTTTCACTGTTACAAAGCATATTTTTTGAAGCATATTATACCGTGGCCCTTTGCAGGTCTCTTGCTGTAGCATGCAAAAATGTATTTTCTTGCACTCACCCTATAGCCGAATGTCATTTTGATTCAAGTATATGTATGCTAAGACAAGTATTTCAGTAAACTGGCTGGTATGAGCTGAGTTTCACCAGCATGAGTTTGACAACACTGTCCGATGCAGGGCATCAGTTAACGCATTGTTACTTGGATGATTGCATCCTTTCCTAATTTTTTTAATTACAGAGAATCGCCATAGTTTTATATATATATATTAAAAAAAATTAGAAATTCTATAGCAGTTGCAGGTAAACTGTCAGGGTTTTTTGAAATACATTTTTTTATGATAAAGTATTCTATAATTATGCATGTGATTTTAACATTTAATATACAAGAATAAATCTCTTTCTGGTTTCAGTGTGTTGTATTAGAAGTCTCTGTGGTTTCTTTTCCTTCCCTGTTACAGGAGAGTTCTCATGAAACTTCTGTTACCTGTAAGAAGATTGTAACATTGGCACTGGCAATTTTAGTGCCTTTATCTGAACATGATGTACTGTTATCTGGATTATTGTTTATATGCATTGCTTCAGACAGAACTAGGGGGTTGGAAGAGGAAATTGAAATAAAAGGTTGTAGAGAAGGGGCAGAGAAAGAATGTAGAGAACTTAATTTACAATAAAAACATGTTATGTCTGCTGGTTCAGGCTCCTTGCAGAAAATAAGTAGAGGAGGTTGGTAAGGAACTTTTATGTAAGCAGTAGTCTAGATTTGCAGAGGGATTTAGCAGTGTCTATCCCAGATACTATTTGTGTTAGCAGAAGGTTAAATAGATCAGTAAGGTAAAGGAGAACACTAACTAGTTTGTATAGTATGTCACCAACATCAACTTGTCTTGAATTGAAGAATGTGTTACAGCATTTCATCGTTCTAAGTTACTTAGTAGGTGAGATGTGAAAGTCAATCCTACATATGCAAAGATAAAATGGTATTAAATGTATGTGTTCTATAGATTTGTCCAAGATAGGACCCTACTTAAGTCAATTTGGGCTAGTCTTTTTAGAGGGACATGGGATTCTCCCCAGGCCTGCTTTGAGCAGTGTAACGTGAAGCAGATGATTACAAAAATGTTATGAGCAGCATGTGTATTGTACATACAAAGATCATAGCGTTTTCGTCAGTTTGCCATGTATCTGAAACCCCTGGCACATGTTTGTATTTCATTTTGTGAAAGGTGAGTTTTGCACATAATACACTGTAATACTGAATTGTAACTTGAAATGTTGGGTGCTGTGTTCTGGTTTGTTTGTTTGTTTTTAAGAAATGGTTCACACTTGAATGGTTTGTGTATCATTACACTCTGATGCTGCTACCTTTCATCGTGCTCGGCCCACTTTAAACATCTTTGCAAAGGAAGGATGCAGTAACATTATCAATCTAGTTAGTGTGCTTGACCTGAACAGCAGTAAAAGCAGCAGGCAGGTATCTTGAATGGCTGAACCATTTCTTTCGAAGTTAAGACTGACATTTGCTGCTAAAGAAAATTCCACTATTTGCATATGATGGTGGCTCTGCTAGAGGAGGGAAGGAGTAGGGCAGAGAGGCAAACTCGGAATTTCAGGCATGAAACTAAGGAAAGCAAAGAGTGCAAAAAGGGAAACGTGCACCCAAACCACCTCAAGATGATTCCACTGTCTATTCTTGTGCAATTGTTTCTTTTAAAAATTAGAACATTGTATTCACTGTGCCATGCAAAACACTTCTTGCTTCTCATAATGCCAGGAAACAGATGATACATAAACCTAGGAAGGAATTTGGACTTGCAAAAATAAGCTACCCCATCTTCTCCAGTGCGAGACGTTTCATGTTATGAAATGCTGAAAAGCAAGAAAAAGCTTATAGTTGAGGTAGTCTTTTTATTTATTAGTCCCTCTTTTTGAAATATAGAAGTAACTGGAAAGGCTAATGGAAACAGCTGGAGGTAATAAATTCCTAAATCTTACTAACAGAGAAGAAATAGAGAACTTTAATCGAAAAGTTACTGTTACATTAGGGGATTATTTGTGAATTCACAGAAAGTACCTACTGCAAAACTGCCACCTGCAGCAGCTTAAATCAAATCTTTTTGTTGTTATTTCCCCATGATGTGTCTCTTATTTTTCATCTTAAAGGCTGTCATGTCATCCTTGCAGCTTCAGCTTTCCAGGCAAGCCTTAAGTTAAGCGGATCATTCTTTCTCTGCTTGAGCTGCAGCACCACAAACTGGGTGAGGATTCCGTATCGCAGTGGGGAGAGGCCATTTCTCTTAATTCCACAAAACTAAGAGTGCACAAAGTCTGCTTGGTGAGGACTGGCAGATAGGTGAACCAGATTAAAAAAAAAAAAAAGTACTGTGCTGTTGTCGTGGCTCTTGCAACAATTAGAGAGGCAGTGAGGGGTGTGCATGCGCGTAAGGGAAAGTGAACCAAATCAAGCTGCCGAAGCGGAGAGGAGGCTGTATTTTTCGCAAAACGCTGTTTGTTACAAGAGTTGTCCTAAGACTGTCCCTTATAGAAGGTAAGATAAAACCAAGAGGAACCCAGGTCTCCGCCTCTGCTGCCGGCGGCTGGCGGTGTACGCGCCGCGGGGCCGCCCTTGGGCGCTGCACACGCGCAACGTGCGCCCCGGAGCCAGGTCCCCCGGCACTGCCGGCCCGTTCCCGCCGCAGGCGGGCACAACGTTCCCAGCCGCCCGCCTGCCGCTCTCGGGGCCCGCGGGTGCAGCTCTCCCAGCGAGACCGCGCCGCTGCCTTCCCGCCAGAGCGGGAGGGAAGCGGCTCTCGGGCTGCGGGAGCGCTTCCGGGGGACAGGAGCGCTTCCGGGGCGGCGGGCCAGGGCCAGCAGCTGCAGCATGACGACGCTCCGTGCCTTCACCTGCGATGACCTCTTCCGCTTCAACAACATGTGAGCGCCGTCCGCCTCCTCCCGTCCCCTCTCCCCTGCCTTGAGTCCCCCGCCCGCTCTCCGCCACGCTCGGGCCGTGGGCGCACGCGGGGCTCCCCCTCTCCCCGCGGGAGCTCGGGCCCGTGGTGAGCGACGCTCTCCCCCCGCAGCAACCTGGACCCGCTGACGGAGACCGTATCCTTCCCGCTGCCGCCGGCCGCCGGGGAGGAGGCGCGGGGCCCAGCGCGGCCGGCAGCAGCTTGCTCCTTAACTGCGTGCCCCAGTACGGGACACCCTTCTACCTGCAGTACCTGGCCCACTGGCCCGAGTACTTCATCGTGGCCGAGGCGCCCGGCGGCGAGCTGATGGGCTACAGTGAGTGGCGCGGCCGCCGTCTCGCCGCCTTGCCGGTGTGGGGGGGCTGTAAGGCTTTTCTTAGGCTTCGTGTTTTCCAGATACTCCGCAGCGAGGAGAAACGTTATGCAGTGTCTTCCCATTCCATAAGTGGCTAAGCGTGTTGTATAGGGCTCATGGCAGTAGTTTTCGGTGTGGCGTTCCAAGCGCAGCAAGGAGGCTCGGCTGCGGTAACGCCCGCCCAGGTGTTACATGGGTGAATGTGTAAGTACGAGTGCTTCTGTGCTCACGAAATGAGGTGCCCACACTCAGCTCTAACCTCACACGCTGCTAGTCATCAGTAAGTGAAAATGCTGGGCTTGGGTTTTGCCTTGTCCTGTAAGGGAATGCCCTGGGTCCAGATTTCAGTTGCTTATTTGCTGTGGGATATTCTTGTTTTTCAGAACTCATTCAGAGTAGAACTGTTGGTTTGTTTGTTCTTTCCAATTGGGTTTTTTCCCTTATTTTGGGGGGTTTGGGAAGGTGGGCACAGAATGAGAGTCTTTGCAGGGACCCAGGAAATGAAGTGTTTAACAGTAAAGCTTAAAGCGTTTGCTGTACGGAAGGTTTCTCTGTACCCACCGCATCAGTTGCTTATTTAGCAGTGCCTGATGTTTATAAGAGTACCCTGTGGAAGTCTGAGTATTCATTAATGAGCTAACAGTAGCTTGGCTCTGTGTAGAAAGGAAAGGAACTATGAAGAACACACACCCAACCCCCCCCCTTTTTTTTTTCCCCCTTAAACATACAGTGTTTCTAGGGCCTTTGCTTTCTCTTGCCACATTGGCAAAGTTTCCCAACCTCTATTCCTCCATAGTCATGAAAAGTCTTCGGCAATTGCTGGGATGGTGAGTTTTGGGCTTCTAGCCCTCCTTTACTTTGGTCATGAATTCCACTCAGTTAAAGACTCACAAGAATTGCTTAAAACTTGCATTTGGGAGTCATGCCTCAAACAGTGAATTTGTGGAAATTTATTTATTTACATTAATCAAGAAACAACTGCAATACTTCATCAAAATGAAACTTAGTGGCTGTGAATCACTGAGTAATAACATAGAATCGCTGCTTAAGCCTTTACCACGATCATTGCAATGTTTGTTTGGGGACTGCTTGGTTCTTTTGTAAAGTCGTGTGGCTGTGTGTGCTGCATTATTCCCAAGCTGCTCCTGCTCTGATGCTCTATATGTTCGCAGTAATGGGTAAAGCAGAAGGCTCTGTGGCTAGGGAAGAGTGGCATGGACATGTTACTGCTCTCTCTGTTGCACCAGAATTTCGACGGCTGGGTTTGGCTGCTAAACTGATGGAACTACTGGAAGAAATTTCGGAAAAGTGAGTACTGTGCTTATCTTTAATCTTCTAAAAGTAATCTTTCTACAGACACCTGTCCATGGCTTAGGCATTTGATTTGAATGAAAGAGACCCAGAATTTTGCTTTAAGTAGTGTTCTGATTCGCTGAGGATTCCCTGTAATTAGAGAACAAGACTGAAAATGTTGCGTGGCAGTGTAAGATCTCAGGGTTTCTGTGAAAGCTAACTTGCCAGAATGAGTAGGATGTAGCCTAAATTCCAATAGAGATTCTGTGTAAAAGGTCCTTGTCTTGACAGCAAGAGTTTCATGACATGTCAACGATTTCCCGTAGGGTCTCCAGCATGCTTGTTCAGTAATTGTGGGCTTTTTGCAATTCCTGCAGGCAGCCTTAGAACCAATTCTGTATGGTAGACAGTAGCTTAGCTTACTTTCTGTGTCGTGCTTGGCTGTTTGTACCTGCTGAAAATTTGAGTGTCAAATGAACCCACAGGGAAATGTCCTGAACTCATGATAGTAGGGCAACCCCACTGTAATTGGTAAAACTGGAAAATAGTACGTTTTGAAGAATCTGCCTTGTGAGGAGAAGGGCTGCCTTGTGTTAGGCAACTAAACTTTGTGACCCATTCTGCCACTGCCCCCTGCCACAAACGTTGAAGGAGGCAGTCCCTAAGCCAATGCAATCGAAAATGTGGATTTTAATTATTTTTTTTTAAATAAAATTTTTATTATGTATATGAGACCTGTGTGAGTGCTTAGCTTGCCCTGTTTGAATTTCTGTTCATAATTCTGAACCCATGGGCTGGTATAAAAGGATGGTTATGTGACAAAAATAGAATAAAATCTGAGTTTATAGAGGATTTGTCCCTTGGGAAAGGAGTGCATCTGTTACTGCAGTGTGAAAGGTGTTTAATTAGCATATAACATCATCAGACCTGCTTTTGGTCTGATTACAAGTTATTGATTATTTAGCAATACATTCACTTGCTATTCCTTACTATGGGTTTTGTTTGGTTTTATGTTTCCAAAGAAAGGGTGGATTTTTCGTTGATCTCTTTGTGAGAGTGTCTAATCAGGTTGCAGTAAATATGTATAAGCAGCTCGGCTACAGTGTGTACCGGACAGTATTGGAGTACTACTCTGCTAGCAGCGGAGAGCCAGATGAAGATGCTTACGGTAAGTGGTTGGTGTGCCTTAAGTTGAATGGAAGGGTTCTTCTGTTGAGGGTTCCTGAGCCTGTTTGTATTTTTTTTAATATGAAACAAGTTCAGATAGTCATTGATGAATGGGATTCTGTATACTGCTTTAGATAGCTTTTCCTACTGAAGAGTACATCAGTTACGAAACTTAATTGCAGGAAACGGAATGAATCTGTGTTAGGGGACGTTCAGGTTGGATGTTAGGAAAATCTTATCCACTGAAAGGGTGTTCAGTCAGGGCACCAAACCTGTCAAGAGCTCAGGGAGCATCTGGATGATGCTTTTAGTCATATGGTTTAGTTTTAGGTAGTCCCGCGAGGAGCATGGAGTTGGACTTAATGATCCTTACGGGTCACTTGCAACTCAAGATATTCTAGGATTCTAGGAAATCTCAAAAAATGATCTTAATGTAGTAGAGAAGTCACTTAATATGGCTTTGTGCAATGACTGTCTTTTATAATAGCATTATTTTCTTTTGCCATAGATATGAGGAAAGCTCTTTCCAGAGATATAGAGAAGAAATCAGTTATACCTCTGCCTCATCCTGTGAGACCAGAAGACATTGAGTAACTGTAAACGGTGATTCTCAGACAACCTAGTAAGAGTGTCAGTTTCCTTCTCCCCAAAGCCCCCAAGAACTTACAGATGAGAAATATTAGGCTCCATGTTTTTCCCTGTGAAATACCAAAAAGCAATATTGAGAAGCTTACCAGCGCTACTTCTGTTGGTATTGGCTGCATATTCGTGCTTTTACCCTACTGTTCTTCCTTTCGAACCGCGACACTTTGGAGACTATTAAAATGGAATTGCCTCCTGTATGGTGTTGTCATGGTTTTCCTTCTCGGCCACGAAACAGTCCCCTCACTTTGTCACTCTCACAGAGCCCTGCTCTGAAACTGAAAATGTCTGGTCACTGCTCCCACACAGAAGGTGCCAGGAAGGAGTTCTGTTGCTGGCTCTCACCTTCCCTTTGCGGCCATATAACTGCTGCGACAAAACCTGGGCTATGTTCTTCCTGAGCCACAAAACCAGAAATTGGGTACATCAAAATATACTCTCCAGAACTCAAGAGGTCTCCCTTTCTCTGTGCCTTTTACTTACCTCATTCTCTAATATAATTCTTGGATCCATCTATCCCCTTCACCGTCTGTCTGGACGTCACGGATGCTGTTACTTGGAGGCATTGACCAGGCACTTAGTTCTAACAAAGGTTTCTGTCACTGTCTTCCCTGGAATTTCTGGAGAAGCGTGTAGAGGAGTGAAGGCAGAGGGTTGATGAGCATTGATAATCTGCAGCTGTGGCCTTGCTGCCAAGGCAGTGGGTTGATTGACATGGACAATGTGCCGCTGTAGCTTGTTCTTGCTAAGTAGTTAAATAGCCCTGAGGAGTATGGGAGATGGGGGGGGGGGGGAGTGGTGTGGTCTGACCTCTGGAGGAAGAACAAAAAGCATGGAGAGTAGAATCTGACTGACCATAAAAGCCTTGTTGCAGCCTGATAGCTTGCTTGTGCTGCAACAGTGGGTGCCCCATGTGAGGCTGACTGATTTGGGCTCCGACTGCAACAACTGGTGCCCAGCGTAGCTGAGGCAAGTGGGAGAACCTGCGCCCCGTAACAGACACAGTGAGAGGTGAGCCATTGCAACTAATTGATATGGGTGTATTACGATATTTGTTTTACATCTTAACTCAGATCGCAACTGAAGAGGACGTGTATTACTTGGGCTCAAACAATCTCCAGCTAGGGTTTTTTTCTTTTATTACAGTCCTGGGCATGCAGGCTTTTACTACTATTCTGGTTTTGCCCTTCTCCTTAAGTGGCCAGTGAGGTTTGCTCTGGCATCAGTCATGGCAGTTAATGTTCTCTTGTTCATCTGTTGTGTTTTTAGCACCAGTTTCTGTAGGCATAAGGGGTCCATTGTAGATCTTTGAGTCACTGTGTCATGCCATTCTGGTTTTTCCATTGGCGAAGTGCTGCTCTAATTCCCTAAGGGGCTTCCTAGGTCAGGAGGTAGTGGAGCAGGTTGCCACCCTGGGTCAGTGGTGAGTGTTGGCATGTATCATCTGACCTAGAGTTGATGTCTGTCACCACTTTAGCTCTAGAATTACTTGGAGACCAGGGACCCGTGAATCACCTGGGACAGAGTCAGGTGATGGATTTGCAGAACTGACAGGACCAAAGGAAACTCCTAAAAACTTCAGACATTGACTAATGATCTGATAAGCATATATAAGCTGTGCTGTATTGCTTGGTTCTCTGCCACTCACTGGGGTGGTGGCCCGGCTCTGAGTTGTGACTAAAGCATCTTTAACAACAGCAATCACTGGGGCTTATCCGTAGGACCCCACCATCCACCTGCGCCTTGTGCCGTGGGTTCCCCATGCTGCTGGCTGTCCCTCGGTAATGGGGTGGGGGCAGGGACAGAAAGAATCACCGGACTGTTAAAAGTTGTCAGATGCAAAGGATTTAACCGCTCGAGCCACGTGGTTGCTTTTTGGTACGGAGGCAACGGCTGGTAGCGGCTGGGCTGCGAGTGGGCAAAGGGCAGAGCGCAGTGAACCCTGCAGCCGCAGCGAGCAGCTCCCGTGTTCGGGCGGTGTGAACAGGCCCGAGATCCCGGCCAGTGCTCAGCACAGGGTCGGTGGAGCGCTGCTGCCACCCGGCTCCCAGAGGTCGGTACTGCAGCAGTCTTGGCGGAGCGCTGATCACAGGGCAGTGATCACCAGGTTGCAGACTCTTGCTCCATTCTTCTGATGTTTTTTAGTCTTTCTGTTGCCTGCTTCCTTAATTTCTAGTGCTTTGGTGTAAGTTCAGGGAACTCTTTTTGCAACTGGTGGCAAGCTCAGGACAGAAGGAGTGCTCTCCCTTGCAGAGCGGGTAGCTGACTGAGGGAGGAGGAGAACAAACCACCACGAGTCTCTAGCGATGCTGCATGAAGTCTTTAATGAGAAGGAGGAAATGCAGTGGCACAGAACAGAGTCCAAGACACATGTCTGCAGGGTTTGGGAAGGTACAGAGAGAGAATGGCCCATTTCTCAAGGATGAACTCCACACAAAGCACTTGCCTTTTCCCATTCTGCTCTACCTGGTGGCAATCCCAGGCCCAAGAGCAGTCCCCAACTACAGCACCCTCCCCTGTCTCATCAGGAGGTTCAGCAAAGCAGAAGAGAACAAGCCCATTCTTGAGGGGGCTCAGAGGAAACCAGAGCCAGAGGAGACATGGCTGGGGGGGGGCGGGGTGTCTGCCATACAGCGAGGAGCAGCAGGCACAGGTCCCTCCTGCCAGGTGGGATAAGGACACCCAGCCTGCCTTTAAGGCAAGGGAATGCCTGAGCTGCTGCAGGGTTTCTGTCTTCCTTCTCACTCCAAAGGGGGTGATCCACCATCTTCAGCAGTTCAGACTGCAGCGGGGGATAGGCAGACACAGCCCTGCCCCCCCCAGACCAAAGGAGCCCCCAGAAGAGATGGGAACCCCCCCAGCGCTGAGGGAGCTCCCAACAGCAGCTGACAGAGAGGATCCCACGGCTGTGCTCTGAGGGAAGGAGGTGAGGATGGGGCCCGGCAGGGTCACCACCACTGGGGAGGCCTCAATGGCCACGGTCGAGTCTGCACAGCGGGCGACACAGGGCTCACTGCAGCTGCTTGCAAGAGCGGTTGGGCCATAAGCGCCACAGGGGTATGGAGGACAGGGTCTGAAGCAAGACATCTCTTGATGAGGGAGGCAAAGCTGAAATACAGAGCAGGCAGTGAGCACGAACCTCGGTATTGGTCTGCCCTTCCTTTCCTCAGCTCTCTCCATGGACACACTTTGTTTTAAAAATGGACAGCGTGCCTACATGTGCCATGACCCTCATTGTGCCCTGCAAGTGGCACGGCACAGGAAGGCTGACTCACTTTTGGAGTAAGAGCCAGCAGAGTGGGTTTCAAGCACCTGTGGGTTACTGATCGTACCCCATCTCCAGAAAAAACATTGCACTGAAGAAGGCACTGGATGCACTGGGGCATTTGGTTAGAGACCATCTGCTGGCGGCAGGTCTGTTGGGCACACCTCCCTGCCGCTGAGCCCCATTGATCCCCTTCTGCTGGAAAGAACCCCCTCCTCTTCCCCAGCCAGCCCCATCAAAAGGGAAAGAGGTGACAGCCCTTAAAGAGTTCTACTGCAGGGCCAAGCTGAGGCAGCCCAAGGATCAACTTGAGTAGCCATCATGACAGCCGTTCAGCCCACAGGGAGAGATGGAGCAGACTTAGGCTTACCTCGTTTGTCCAGGAAAGGGAGGCAAGAGAGGAGGATGCAGGCCCTGGAGCAGCGCAGGCTTTTATGCTGTGTCCTAGGGCCCTGGGGGGCCACTGACATTCCTTCCTCATGAAGCATCTAAATACCTAGCAGCTCCTGCCTGCCAACACCTCATGTTAATTAAGCCCTTGCCTCTTTCATCTGAAGTGTTTTGCTCCCGCTGCTTCGTACCACTTTAGAATCGTAGAAGGAATCATGGAATGGTTTGAGGTGGAAGGGACCTTTAAGAACATCCACCTCTGACCCTCTGCCTTAGGCAAGGCTACATTCCACCAGATCAGGCTGCTCAAAGGCCCATCCAGCCTGGCTTTGAACACTTCCAGGGAGGGGGCACCCACAACTTCTCTGGATGGTCTGTTCCAGTGTCTCACCATCCTCATAAAGAATTAATTTCTTCCTAATGTTTAATATGAATCTACTCTCTTTTGGTTTAAGACCTTTACCCCTCATCCTATCACTAGACTCCCTGATAAAGAGTCCCTCCCCATCTTTCCTGAAGGTCTCTTGGGCGCCTTCTCTTCCCTAGGCTAAACAACCCCAGCCCCCTCACTCTGTCTTCACAGGGGAGGTGCTCCAGACCCCTCATCATCTTTGTGGTCTTCTTCTGGACTCGCTCAAGCAGGTCCACATCTTTTCTGTGCTGGCGGCCTGAGAGCTGAACACAGTACTCCAGGTGGGGTCCCACAATAGCAGTGAAGAGGGGCAGAATCCCCTCCCTCGACCTGCTAGCCACACTACTTTTGATACAACCAACTTTGTGGGCTGTGAGCACGCATTACCAGCTCATAGTCAGTTTTTCATACACCAATACACCTAAGTCCTTCTCTGCAGGCCTGCTCTCAATCCACTCATTGCCCAGCCTGTATCCATTTGGGATTGCCCTAACCCAGGTGCTTGCACTTGACCTTGTTGAGCTTCATGAGGTTGACACGGGCCCAGCTCCCTAGCCTGTCAAAATCCCTCTGGATGGCATCCCATCCCTCTAGAGTATCAACCACACTGCTCAGCTTATTCTCATCTACGAACTTGCTGACAGTGCACTCAATCCCACTGTCTGTGTCCCTGACAAAGATGTCAAATAATACTGGTCCCAATATGCCCCTGAGGGACACCACTCATCACTGGCTTCCACCCGTGCATAGAACTGTTGACTGCAACTTTTTGAGTGCAACCATCCAGCAAATTCCTTATCCACCGAGTGGTCCACCCATCAAATCCATGTATCTCCATTTTGGAGACAAGGATGTTGTGCTGGACAGTATCAAATGCCTCACATGAATAGATGATGTCAGTCTCTTCCCTCATCCTCTAGTGCTGTAGATTCTCCACCGTAGAAGGCCAATGTTTGTCAGGCTTGATTTGCCTTTATGGAAGCCACATTGGCTGTTATCAATCACATCTTAGTTTTCCATGTGCCTTAGCATAGTTTCCAGCAGGATCTGCTCTGTGATCTTGCTGGGCACAGAGGGAAGACTGAGCAGCCTGCAGTTTCTGGGTTGTCCTTTTTTCCCTTTTAAAAATGGGAGCTATGTTTACCCTTTTCCAGTCACTAGGAATTTCAGCAGTTGCCATGACTTTTCAAGTTTAATGGATATGGGCTTAGAAAATTCATCTGCCAGTTCCTTCAGGACCCTCAGCTGCATCCCATCAGGTCCCATGAACATGTGCACATTCAGGTTCCTTAGATGGTGTCAAACCCGATCTTCTCCTACAGTGGGTGATATGTCATTCTCCCAGTCCGGGCCTTTGAATTCTGTGAATTGGGTTGTGTCACTAGAGCGCTTGCCAGTGAAGACTGAGGCAAAACAGTTGCTGAGTACCTCTGTCTTCTCCATGTTGGTTGTAGTCAGGTCTCCCATTTCACTAATTGCGGGGTACAGTTTCTTTTATCTTCCTTTCTTGTCCTGTGTACCTGAAGAAACCCTTCTTGTTATTTTCCACATCCCTAGCCAAGTTCAGCTCCAGCTATGCCTTGGCTTTCCTGATCCTCCCCTTGCACTCCCCGGCCATTTCCCTATAATCGCCCCAGGATGTGTATCCCTGGGTCCGCTGCCCATACGTTTTGGTTTTGTGGTTTAGTTTGGCTAAGAGGTCTTGATTTAGCCAAGCTGGCCTTCTGCCTCCCCTGCATGACTGCTTTCACATTGGGCTTGAGAGCTTCTTGTACCCTGAGAAAAATGCCTTTCAGCGTCTCCCACCTCGTGTTTGCTCCTTTATCTCTGAAGGCAGTTTCCTAAGGGATCCCTAAACAGCTGACAGCTTGCTTGTGTGAGGTTTAAGGTTGCGCCTCTACTTTGGCCCATCCTGTACCCCTCAAGACTGAGAATTCTACCAGGGCATAATCGCTGCGGTCCAGGCTACCTCCACTCCTGACTTCACCAGTAAGGTCTTCTGTACTAGTAAACAACAGGTCCAGCAGTGCCTCTCCTCTGGTCGAGCTCTTCCTCACCTGCGCTAGGAAGTTGTCCTCAATACACTCCAGAGGTTTCCTGGACTGCTTGCATTTTGCTGTGCCGCTTTTCCAGAACAAGTCTGGGTGGCTGAAGTCCCCTATCAGGATCAGGGCCTGGCAAGCATGATGCTTCCTAACATTGAAACAATTCCTCTATGTCCCAGATTCATAAGGCAAATTAACTCGGAGTTCACAGTCTAGAGGTGAGGAAGATTTTAAGTGGGTTTGCCTTTGTCACATTGCCCTCTTCATGGTGAGTGTGGCCACCAGTCATGGTCAAATTCAGCTATGAGGGACGCTTTGAGTTACCTCTCAAGCGTTTTCAGTGCAGGCACTCAAACTAACCCTGAGAGACCTTTCTCCAGTGGGTCATTGTAGACAGACAGGAGACAGTGGGTAAGTTCAGGCCAAGACTGCACAATCCCATACAGAAAAAGAGATGAACCTCTGCAGGGGTGTGGCAAAGCTCAATGGCAGAGAAAGATCCACTGGCTGGAGATCAGTTCTTTGTGGGCGGGAGTGAGGGCCATGAGGACCTTGCTTACTCTTACCAGGCTCTGCCACAGCCTGTTTTTACCTCCCATATGCCCAGTGAATGAAGGCAGATTCACAACAACAAAGAGCATACCAGAGGGTCAGACTGGTCTCTCTCAAGTGACTTCTCCACGGGATCTTGTGAGGGACTGAAAGAGTTATTGTGTGTTGATGTTCAAACATCCTGGTGAGACAGTCATGCTCAGCACAGTAAGGATAAGGAGCTGGCTCACACAGAATGAGAGGGTGTGCTGGAGGGTGGACAGTTCTGTGCTCTGTCAGGTCTGGCATGGCAACACACCCTACAGGGCCAGAGGCCATTCAGAGTTTGAGGAAGGGGCTTAAGACCACCCAAAAGACCCTTTGCAAGCACCCCCTACAATGCTGCCTGTGCAGAAAATCAGGAGGTAAATCCTCTAGGGGTGTAACTGGTGCAATTGAGAGGTGGGAACTACACTATAAAAGGCACAAACCAGGGAGTCACGTGTGTGCGTGCGTGCCCATAAGCAGAGGATCAACCATTATCAGTATGGGTTCTGTCCTTCTTTCTTTCCTTTTCTTTCCTTCTTCTTTCTATGGTTGTTTCTCAACAAGAACCCACCTTGCCAAGGCTTTTTACATTTTCCAAGTTCAAGTTAGCTTTGTTATACTTAAAATGTTTACTTGGTTGTTTAGCCGGGGGGGGGGTGGGGGGTGGGGGGGGTTTGAACCTTAGTTGCTCTCCTCCCATCTCAGAGGTAGACTGTGACAGATCTCCACAGCCATATTCCCTGACAACTTGACCCTCACACATGGGGGAGCTGAGCTTGGGAAGTGGAGAACCTCTTGGAAACAAGCAAATCAAGGCATAACAGGGTGATCAAAGAGATGCCCGTGTCCTTCCCTGAAGGAGACCCACACCCAAATTGACCTGTTTTGCTCAGCAAGGTCTTCCCAGAGGCAAAAGTCCTGGATGCCCTACTTTTGAGGAGGGGGGGGGGGGGGCAGGGACCCAAAAGCTCAGTCCTTTTTTCTGGGTCAGGAATGGGGTGGCCCATTCCATACATTTCAAACTACAAAGGGAGACCGGGTCAGTCTCCCAGAGCACCTGGGAGTCATCGTGATGTGGAGGAGTTGGGAAAAACCCTGAACTCCAGGCAAACATGAGTCATCCTGCTATGGACTTCAGTGGACATGGTGTCCCGACCTCAGTCATGCCAGGGATACCAGAGTTCATAGCCTCATCCCTCCCCAAGTTCTGCTTTCTGTGCATTCTGTGATTCTATGAACATTCATACACTATTGCCTTCTGGTGGCTGCTCAAGGGCCCATGACACTCAGTGCACCCCAGAATACTGAGGTTTAGAAGGGACCTCTGGAGGGCCTATGGGATGACTTATGGCTACAAGCAGACCATGTAGTTTTTAAGAAGAAAAAGAAAAGAGTTCACGGACAAGTTTTGTCTGGACTGTATGAAAAGTTTATTTGTGAAAAGGTTGTGATGATTATTAAATCATCATTAAACCATCATTAAGAAGGAAAAGAAAAAAAAAGAGGGGAAGGAATTGTAGAATAATTCTAGAGGAATGAAGGCAGGTTAATTAACATTGACAATATACAGTTGTGGGCTGGCTTCAGGGGGGTGGGCTGGCTGATGTGGATAATGTGCAGCTGTGGCTGGTTCCTGCTAAGCAGTTAAATAGCTCTAAGGGGTATGAAGGAGGAGAATCATATGAAGAGAGACCTGGAAGAAGCAGAGGGAGGGTGCCCTGAATGTAGGAGAGACCTTTCAAGTCCCTTTCTTTGAGGCCCCAGAGTCTTCAAGTGCCTTTTGGGGCACCTCAGAGGCCTCCGAGTAGCTTTCTTGGCTTCCCTGTGGCCTTTCAGTGCCTTTCTGTGTGTCCTGGGCCTTTATGTTCAGCTCTCACCCCTCAGTGTCCCTTTCTGTGTGGCTTCAGGCAGCCAGATGACATCCTGTGCACCTCAGGGTCCTCTGAGTGCCCTTCTTCACAGCTCAGGGATCTGCATATACACTTCTGTTTACTTTTCACCCCTCGGTATCGCTTTCTGTGCAGGCCCAGAGACTCCAAGTGCCTCTTGGTGAGACCCATGGACTTCCTCTCTCACCTCTCTTCTCTATTCCCACCTTCTCTGTTGCCTGCTTCTTCCCTCCTTCCACCTCCTCCCTCCCCTACCTCTTCTCTCTTTCCACCTCCTCTGTTGCCTCCCTCTGCTCTCTTTCTGCCTCCTCTCTGAACTTCTTCCACCCTTCCACCTCTGCCTTATTAGTTTTCTTTATCAGAGGAAACCCTGAGTTGGGTGGTTCTCCTTCCTGGCATTGTGAGGCAGATGAACCACCAGGGATCCTAGCCTATTTCCACTTGTTTCTCTTCTTTCCTTGTCACCAGGCAGAGCTCCAGACATGGGGTCCGACAGTTCCTATGAGGAGGAGAAGGTGCTGCCAGCAGGGCTCATTGTGATGAAGACCTTTGTCATTTGTTGCCTGGGTTCCTCTCATCCTGGCCGCTCTCCCAGCTGTTCATCACTGTGCTGGCAGGGCTCCCCAGCTAGCCTGTGCCCAGTTTTCCCTGTTGGGGGGGCATGTGTTCCCCTGAACAGAAACACTTGAGGGCACTGGGGGAGGATGCCAGTGCCTGAATCTCAGAGCAGCAAAGAGGTGTCACTGGTAGAGCATGAGTGAATGAACTCGCGCTGTACAGCTGCTTTCAGCACTCCAGTGGTCTCACCGGTTGCACCCCAGCAGCACCCTCCAAACGCCTCTGAAGGACAAGCTCAGTCCTGCCAGAAAAGGAAACCAGCTTAGACAGGCTGGTTCCAGGGCATTGATACAGTCTCAGTCCCTGAGCATTCTGGATTTGCCAAGGTGTGCTCCTGAAGCAGAGCTGCCAGAAGCCTTTACCCCAGAGGCAACGCCAGGCTGAGACACCCAGGTGCCCCAGCTAGGTCCCAGGGAGAAACCATCTCTGGAGGAATTTGGGCTACTGCCTGTCAGCAAGGAAGGCAGAGGCCACCCTGGCCCCGGTGCTCAGCATCTCTTCTCCCTCATGCCTCCCTACTTGTACCACACTCAATTCTTTCTTCCTTTGCATGTTGGCACGCTGACTGTCCCTGGTCTCTTCACAGGCATTAACCTTCCCCTCCTACTGCTCTCACCAGCTCTGCTGGGCCATAGCTGGTGGGAGCCACACACACACACAGACACACACACACCCCTGACGTGTGGATTTAGACTCTATAACTCAAAAGTTATAAAGTAGGTATGTTTATTGTGCGCAGATGCACGGGGGATCGCTCCTCCACAAGCGTGCATGCCCGAAGTGACGAACCATCTCACATTTATACAATAAAACAAATGAATATTCAATTAAAGCCTATACATATTCGTTACCTAAACCCCGCTTCGTATGTTAATTAGCTTATCAGTCCTTTGCCTGGAATGTGGTGGTCTTGCAGGTTTGTAGGTGATTCATGTTCTTGTGACCATCCGATCTTCTCCAGCAAGACTTAGCACTCCCTCCCTCTAGATAGCATTGGAATATCTCTCATCCTTTTCTCATTCTTTTTTAAATAGCCCCTTTGTTAGAGGAAGAAGGGCAGGCGTCTCCTCAAAACTGTAGTCGTCTCCTCAAAGCTGTGTGCCTATGTGACCAGACACCGCACCCATGACTAGTCACCATACCCACATTCCTGAGCAGACATATACAATCACAGTCGGTGTCCATTGTCCCCATTTCACACTATTTCTCCTTATCACCCCCCCACACCCACCCCCGCACCCCTGCACGCACACACCCCCACCCCCCCTACACACCTACACACACCCCCCCCTACACACACACCTCTCCCCTTACACACAAACACCTACACACACACCCCTACACACCCCCTTACACACACACACCCCTACACACACCCCTACACACACACACACACACACGTGTGCACACATGTGTGCAGACAAATCACACATCCACTGACCCCTCATATACCTCCCGTCCCCATTACAGTGATCACTGCACCAGGCTGGAGCACTTCCAGTACTCAGACATTTGCATGACCAGCCTGGCTGGAGAGGGTAGAGGCTCAGGATGCGGAGCATCACCTATCCCTGCAGTCCCTCTGTGGTGGAAAGAGGGCTGGGGAGAGCAGCCATGAAAGGGTGTCCTGGCCTTCATTGTTTCCTGCCCCTCCGTAGAGGAATGAAACTGAGCTAATTAACATTGATAATACACAACTGTGGGTGGCTTCAGGGGCAGCTTATTGGCTGATGTAGATAAGGTGCAGGTGTGGCTGCTTCTGTTAAGAGGCTGGGCAGCCAATGAAGAGGGAGCAGCCAAGAAAGAGACGAGGAAGAAGCAGGGAGAAGAGAGAACATGCGCCTGGGGTGAGGAGAGACAAGGAAAAGGCAGCAGAGGGACTGGTGTGAAGGGTATGTTGGTATGAGATGGTAAAAAAACCTTGTCGTAGCTGGCTAGTTTGGAGAGTGCTTTGACTCCCCTCCTGGTCCCAGGATGAGAGATGTCATGGGTAGAGATAGTGTGGGGGAGCCAAGACACCTCCACCCCCCCCCCCCCCCCATCCCTCTCCTTTGTGATGTAAAAGAAAGATAAACTAACTGCAGTGGGATTCACAGTTCCTTGCAGAAGAACAGCTGGAATGGAAAGAACTGACCATGGCTAGGGAAGACAGGGAAAATGCATAGCAAAATGCACAGGACATATGTGTCCTTCATCCCTCATTCCTCCAGCTCTCAAGTGCTTCAGGAGAAGAGGAGCTCTTTGCTTCCCTCTGCCTTGCACACACTCAGACTCCGATGCAATGTCAGCATAGTTCTGTCCATGCAATCCCCCTTCTCCTCTCCCCACCCACCCCTTACGTTTCTGCAGCGTTTACACTTTCCTGCGTCATTCTCCACTGTTCCCAGCCAGCCAATCTGTTCTCATAATTGATGTCCTGCCCAGCCCCAATGTTTCATGCTCACTCAGTGTTTAATCTTCACATATCTCTGGACAGCTACAAAAGGCAGGTCCCTAAAAGGACAGGGGCTCTTTCCCCATGGCTCCCTGCTTGTTCTTTGTGGCCACGCTGGCTCCTCTGGGTAAGTGAACTCAACTCACCCCTGAGCACCTACATCAATTCCACCACTGCTGCCCCAGCTGCATACTCAGTTGCTGGCAGTGCTCCATTCTACAAAGCTTCCTATGCTGAGGATGGGTATTGAACGAGGTAGACAAGAATCCCTGAATCTCCTGCGACGGCTGTTTATTTTTAATTCTGTGCACAGCCCCCATATTGTTCCTTTTTTGGACACAAACTGCCCAGGAATGTGTCTTGCCTATCGGAGGGGGACTGGAAACTCACCTGCTAATCTGAAGAGCTGGCCCGTCCCTTCCACTGATCCCTGTCCTGTCCTGTTCCTTTTCACCTTTTTTTCTACCAACCCACAGTGCCTAGTTCATGTTTTTCCATTTCTTTTCCTCCTCCTCAACACTCCTCCTTTTTCCTTCCAGCATTGGCTCTGGAACAGTCCCCAGACACAGTGATACAACAAGGCCAGTCTGTGAACCTGACCTGTTCCAAGAAGTCGTCCTCCAGTGTAGCTGTGTACTGGTACAAGATGCCTTTGGGGAAGGACACCCGGCTGATCCCAGTGGCTTATGCATTAGAACGTGGCAAAGCAAATGTTGAGGAGGATTTCCAAAGCCGTTTCAAAAGCAGTGGTATACAAGGAGATGGGATGACTCTCTTGATTGAACATGCCTTTCTTAATGACTCTGGCACATATTACTGCGCTGAGAATGAAACACAGTGGCTGGGCTGCTGAAGGAGCTGAGCGCAAACCCCTCTGCACAAAAGGGATGTGCTTTCCTCGTTGCCAGTGCTGAACAAGGCAGGATGATCCCTTCCCATTCATTGCCTCTGCTGCTTCCTAGCCTTCCCTTGCTCCTCAGACTCTGAGTTTATTTGTCCTGCTTTCTCTCCTTGCTATTCCACTCCTCCTTGTCTCCTTTTTCGTTTAACTCTCATTTACGGTCTATTCACTTCCATCAAAGCTTCTTCCTCTCTCTACCTCCCTTTCTCTGCCCATCTTCTTCTTTCTGTCTGCCTTCAATCTGCACTCCACAGACCTTCTCTCATTTAATTCCAGCCAGGCCTGTTCATGAATCTCACCATCAAGCAGAAAGTTGTTTGCATGAGAAGTTCTTGGTGCACCTTTAGCTAATGGCAGGGCCAGGCAGGCAGTATAATTGCGGGTGTGGAGGAGCTTCCCACGTGCTCCTCCATCGTGAGGACCTGCCAGAGGCTGCCCTGTGGCCAAGGATGCGTGCAGCACAGCATGGCTGCACCTGCTTGGGTCAGCTGTTGCGTGTGGATCACGAGCTCCTGCATGCACGGTGGCCTCCGAGTCAGGATCACCACCCCTTGACCCACAGACAGTTTACCTTTCCCAAAGATATTATAGAAATTACAGATCATGTTAGCAAGCTGTGCAGCTAGCAGAAGGTTTCCTGACAGGTTAGAGGGTTTCCTCTGTCGTCGTATACATCAAACAGCAGACCTCTCAGCTGTGACCCATGGACTAACAAAGGGGTTGCAATCCCTGGTTTTTGAAAACTGAGAATTTCTCTCACTTTCTTCTCTGCCCATCCACCCCCGTCATTTTGTCAGGAGCTGTTCTTTCTTATCCTAGAACAATGTTATTTCTGAGTCATAGATCCTCCCCTCCACCCTTCCCCAAGAGACATGTTGACTTTTACACAAACTAGTGTAATTCATTGCCCAGTTCTGTTCTTAATGCTTCTTCCAACTGTCATGCCTTTTTGGAGAAGAGCTTTAGCTGTGTCTCACCTTTGGAGCCTTTTTACTTAAGTGCTGCTGCCACATGGTTACTTCCCTTTCCATCCTGTCAGGTTGGTGCAAGGTTTTCATGCCTTCATGCGTGCACTCAAATACATTACAATTGATCCCACTGGGCTTTGTCCTGAGAAAGTACAGGGAATTTTGTCCTGTTGACCCCAAGACTCCAATCAGGGCTCACAGCTCTCTAATCCCCTCACTCCTGCTGTGCAGAGCCATGTGATAAAAACAGTGTGTGGAAATGTCAGCAGAGAGAAAGAAAAATAACATCCTCACATCTTAGTGCTCTGCAGATGTCTGTTGTTCTTAGACAGCGCAAAGGAGGGAACAACTTTGCCAGCAGCCTCTTCATGGCGCTGTCCACCACAGGCATTAGTGATGTTCTAGCTGTGTAAGAGTGGAGATCCTGCGAGGATATTCCAGCAATTGGAAAATCAAGAATGGCCTATAATTTGAAAAGTGGAATTTCTTCTTTACCCACTGGAGACCTTGACACATTGGTGGGGATAATGACAAAGGACTGGAACTGATTCCACACTAAACCTTCTGAACACCCTTGCCTGTCATACTTGAGAATGCATTTTGCCTGGTGACAGAAGTATTTCTTTCCCCTCATTTTCATCTCCTCATCTTTTCATCTCATCCTCTTTGTCCTCCGAATTTTTCTTCTCCTTTCCCTTAACGTACAAGGAAAGATATCACCCACCCTCCACTCACAGTGGTCAGGGAGGGAGATGGGAGTCAGTGATTTACAGGTACTGTGTCACAGACCTGTGACTTTCAACCGCTCATACATAAGATCTCTGTCTCCTGGTGGAAATAGGCTGAAGGGCAGGGTGCCCAGCTACAGCTCAGGGTTTTTTCGGGAAAAGGGCAGATTCTGAGAAGGAATTCAGCAAGTGCTTCCAGAGCAATGGGACACAATGCTATAGTCTGATCCTGTTTGTATATTGTGCCTATCTCAATGACTCGGGCACCTATTACTCTCCTAGGAGGTATCTCACGACAAAGCATCTGAAAGCACCATGCTCAAACCTCTCTGTAGGCAAAGACACTTGTTCCTTCATGCCCTGCTCTTCCCCTCGCCCTCCCTTTCCTCCAGTGGCAGATTTCTTTTCAATTTCTCCCCACTTCACCTATTCTCTGCTTTTTCTATCTTTCTATTTTACTCAAATTTTTTTTTGTTTGGTTGGTTTTGGGGTTTTTTTAGAAGACAGCTACACAGCCTGTTGTCAACTTTGGCAGCTTTTTCATGGACTTTCAATTCCAGTGCCAGCTGGGGCTAGGAGGAGTTAAAACCAGAAGCCAGGAATATCTCTGTCCTTTTGACTCTTCCAGGGAAAGTAAGCAAGTCTAATATGACCAGTTAGCTGAGAAAAAGGCATAGATAGCAGCCCCAGTGGCACAGGTCCATGAAGAGAACAAGCCCTAGCAAGAGGTTTCTTCATTCCCCAATTAGAGCTTTTAAGGTGGTTCCACTAGGGATGTTCAGTCATATTGTTGGGAGCAGGGGTGATGGGGAGTGTGTGTAACTGGCTGCTGTTTTCTACAGTAGGAATATGCTGCTTGTGTGATTCAGCACACTCTCTCAACTGATTTACGCAGTTTTGTAGCCCCTGAGTACATGCTGATAAACAGAAAAGATGTTCTGCTCCACAAATGGCTGCATGTAACTGAATGAAAGGCTCTGGATAAGTCTGCAAAATATTCCAAGACCCTGCTAGTTGGGAGGCACTGCAAATACTAATTTTCCCCAGAGTGATATTCCCTGCCTCTGTCCTCCATATCATAGCCTATGGAAGGCACACAGTTGTGCAAAGAAGTGGTAACTGAAAGTCTTTATTTTTTGATAATTTTCACATGTCCAGTCCCAAAACAGAAGAAAATGGTGAGGAAAAAAAGCAGGTCACATAGAACAAAAGTATTATCAGTTGGCAGATATAGTTGCTGTGATCCAGGAGACGTAATTGCAAACCTTAGTGTAAACCCCAGGATAGCCTTTCTGCGCACATCCAATGCCCCAGGAAACAATGCCCTGGAGCTGCCCATTGCAGACTACTGGGCCGCCGGAATCCCCCTGTGCACATGAAGGATACAAATATTCAGCAAATGGTACCAGCATAAGTGATGAGCCAGAGATCCCAGAAATCACTCATTCAGGGCAAATCCATTGGGCTTTTCTACACAGAAGGTCTACAAAGGTCATTGCTGATTACCACTCTACATCTGATGCTGCTGTGCCTTTAGTTCTGAGGGCACCTCAACTAAAGATGAGTAAGCTGCCTGTTCTTGACAGATGCAGTCCTTGGCAGATGCTTAGGATATGTGTGTCTTAGACATTATTCTGTCAAATATTTCATGGACCTAGGCACATGTAAAATGCAGAGCAATTGTCAGGTGTGTTCATTTTCCATGCTGCCTGGATCTTGGTGTACTGGCTATTTTCAGTGAGTCCAAAACTAACATTTGTGTCCTAAGCTCTAAAGAGACCGTGGTTATTGTTGACTCCCTGGTGCAGCCCTCCTCCATTGTCAATAGCTTAAGGTTCAGGAGGTGGCATAGTCTGCTTCTGGAGATTTAGGGCAGAGATATTTACTGTCTCAAAAAGGGACAATGACTGACTGACTGGTAAAAAATGCTAGCCTCACTCAGTAAGCAACTTTTGCCCTAAGTCTCTGCTGTTGTTCAAAAAACAACATTCAGACATGCCAGTGCAATGAGTATAGCAGATTCTCTGATATGAAGGCCTGCTCTACTGGCAAAAGACAGGAGAGAAGCATACGGGAAAGGAGAGGCAGGTGTACCTGGCAGGAGTCTTTTCCTCCCTCCATGAATCCTACACATATCATGTTCTTGGTAATTTGGCCAGGGTAAGCTTCACTGCACTCGCTTGAGGGGAGTACAGGAGCCTTCAGGCACTGCAAGGTGTCTGGATAGGGATCTACAAGAAAATAGAGGGAGAGATGGTTGATAAAGTCTCTGAGTTCATTTCAGAGCCCCGAGAAGATCTTTCTTAGCAGAAAAGTAATCGCTGAATGTCCTGTTTTAGCTGTTGTCATTTTTACTCTGAACAGTAGTTACAGCATAGATTCCTTTTGTTTTGGTGGAACAGATCCTGCCCATGGGTCCACCATTCTACACTGCAGCCATATTAGTTTTTCTGATACCTAGAACACCATCAATTGGCAGATGTGGAGCTGGGAGCTACTCTTGTAGCACGTATGCTGGAGGAAACCTGTGCCTCAGGAAAACCGTCCTCTCCTCTGATGCAGATTTAGTTGTCGTCAGTGAATTAGACACCAGTCACCATCCACACCTCTGACCATTGGTGTAAGGGAATGGAGCCCTCTTGTAGTAACTTTAGATCCACAATCACAGATTTGGATCTTGCTCTTGGAGAACTGAGAACTCTATTGACGTTAGTTAACTAGCTGGTGGTCGGCACTGCAGAGCTGATAGCGCAGGACACAACTTATGGCAGCACAAACATGCTGGTGAATGGCATATGGGTGACTTGAGTGATCATATCCATGTTTGTAATGCAGAACAAGAGGAGAAACCTTATAAAGATTTGCCTTTAAAGCAGTGAAATGGTTATTGTCTTACACTGACTGATCACTCCAAAGGGGCCCGTCCCACAGCACTTCTTTGTGCTTTACATTGTACTGTTCAGTGCCAGCTGTGAGGTCTTGGAGTGTCTCACATGCCCCCAGACACCACACGTTCCCATGGAGTACTCACCGGTACTGCTGAGAGTGTTGCCCCATCCGGAGATGAGGCATGTGGTGCCTGGTGCCACACAGCTGGTAGGCAGAGGAATGGTTTGGACAGCTCTGTTGAGCTGGGCTGGCCTGGCAAGCTTGATGAGCATAATGTCATTGTCCAGTGTTGCTGAGCTGTAGCCAGGGTGGCGGATGACTTTAGCTGAGTTAATCAACTGCTCGGTCGACTCTGAGAGTGCCAGGTTGTGTTTCCCAAGCTGCACTTGGATGCGACTGGAAAAGAGGGGGAATGGCATGTACCTTACTGCTGCCAGCAGGTCATAAGGAAACTTGTCACCATACACTCTCACTTTAATGTTGCTGTCATAATAGCTGTTTTCATGCAGATTATCTTTCTTGTCCTGCAGCAAATTCCGAGGATCCACACTGAGATCTTACCCACCCCCAGTACAGGTGGTGAATTTCTGCAGGTTTATTTTGTTGAGCTGGGACAGGCTGAATATGTATCAGCGCTTTGTACAAACACTCCAGAAAAAGGCAAACTGCTATGCCCCTGACCTCATTCCTCTTCCTGTTCTACACTGACTAAGTTTTAGCAAGATGAATCCAATTTCTAAGAAATCATAGCCTGTAAGTCATTGTTGGTTTATCACACTGTCATTTCAGAAAGTGTTCTGCATTCTCAGAAACTTTTGCAGAAGTGAAATACTGCTTACGATGCCTCAGTCCAGCTTCCTAAATGAGCCACCCATTCCTTGGTTGCCTCCAGAATGGAGTCACTTACATATTTAGATCTCACATCTCAGAATTCCTGCTAGAAGTGAACTGGAAGAAAGAAAGAGGGTACAGAAGAATGGTGTTTTTTTTTTTGACTCACGACTTGTAGCAGTGAGCAGCTGACAGGACCCACTGGCTGTTGATGAGGGAACCTCCACAGAAGTGATACCCAGAGTTCAGGGACACCTGATAGGGGACAGAGTTCGCCGCACAGGTGTAGCCTCCAACGATCTTGTCATCATCAGCAGCATTGATGGGGATGGCAGCTGGGAGATAAGTGTCATAAGGACATCTGGCATAAGGAATATTATGACCTTGTGACTGACAGAAGCATCTCACTTGTAGGCTCTACCTCTGTGGAAACTCACAGTAGCAATGGTGGGCAAGTCTAATGGACATTCATTTGCTGCTCCCTAAAATAAGGTGATGTGACTTAGATGGGCATCTCATGTATCTGTTGCTAGTCCCAGAGTGAGCATAAGAACATAAAAATGTTCTTTCTGGATTGGATCAAAGGTGTGTCTGTCCCAGGGTCCTGTCTGCAGTAGCAGTCAACAGTGGGCTGAGTGCAAGTACAAAAAAAGTCTGAGCAGTGTTTCCTTGGAGGACTCACCCGTAGTCCAAAACTTTACAGCAGCTTTAGGACTTCCTGAGCCAGAGGTGTTATCTTTGTACTTCATAGTCCTCAAGACAGAGACAGTCTTTTTTGAAGCTACAGACACATTTCAGAATTCCTGGGCCAGGAACTCCTACAAAGGTGTTCATTCCCCATCTTGTGGCACAAGCAATTGTGAACAAATAGCAATCACAAGAAACTGCAGAGCTTTGCCTTAAAATTTTTTCAAGTTGAAACTGGACTTCACTTTCCCACAATAAACCAGCTTGCAGATTTGCTCAGAAAATGAGCTTTCTTATACATTACAAAAACAGAAGCAAAAAATATGCAAAAACAGAAGTAAAAAATATACTTACTAGCCACACCAACAAAGGTGACAAACAGTATGTATTTCATCATCTTGACACAGCCTCAAGCCCAGACTGGTGGACTGGAAGTGTGAGCTGCTAGAAATACATCTTTTGAAATGGCCTTATCTCTAATCCAAGGTTTTCTCCAGACAAAAAGTACACAGTGAAAAATTTGAAGATCCAGATGTGGGCATTAACAGGTGCTGGTAGAAAGTACAAATAACATATCAGTTAATCATAAACCTTTCCTAAGATAGCTATTTTAAATTATTTTAGAGGGCAGCCTTCCATTTAAAAATATGTTTGGCCTTTGGAAGATGTATAGTTGTTTGTCTGCCTCATTCTTACACACAGCACCTGTTGAAAGCAACCCTCAAACCCCTTTGACATTCCTTTGTGATAATGGTATCATTCTTAAAAATGCGTATTTTTTACTGGAAGCTGAATATTGTAGGTAATGGACTAAGATACTATACATTTGTTTGGAAAAAAAATAAAAACAACAGCAACAAAAAACCTCCAAAAACCCTCTCAGTGTTATTAAGTTTATTTTAGCAAATTTCTTTTTTTAGCTAATGTATGTGTTTTTGTCATATAGAACACAGTGCATTCCCAAATAAAATTATTCATAAGTAATTTCAATAAGTGAGCACAAAAACCCTATTTTGTGCCCCCCCAATTGAAATTGTTCAAATATGGGAATACACACCATATCTCTTTGAAATAATTTCTCTTATCTAATCTATATAATATCAGCCTAAGTACTAAACCACTTTCTTTTTTCTTTTTTTTTTTTTTTTTCTTCAGTTTTGGAATGTTCTATAGAGACTCATTTTTGCCACAGAAGAATTTCAGAATAACATTCATGTTTATGGTTATACTGTATATGAACAAAAATCCTGTGAACAGAAATGAGATCTTCTGAAATCCTTCTCTGAAAGAGCGATAATTGCTGTCATGATGCTGAGTTTGCTAAAACTTAATGCATTTGATGAATAATCATTTTCCAAGCAGCTGCCAACTTCATCATGTTGGCTCCTGAAAGACATAGGATAACCTCAAGTGACTGTAAAGAGAAGTCATGTGGTTTGAGATGCTGAAATGGCATGAGAGACTAAACAGGAGTAATGTTTCTACTCCATTTCTTGATCAGCTTTTTTGAGAGCCCTGGAGGACTGGTACACACAGCGACACTGTCCAGATGGGAACTTTTCCTTCATGTTAAAGGACAAGTCCATGGCCAGGGACTCCTCCAAGGAGCTGAATGACTTGTCTCAGGCTTTAAACTGGTATCAGTGCACAGTTTTCTTACAAACATGTTTTATCCTGGGAAACAAATAACGATTGGAAACTTCCCAAGGAAAAGGGAAAGGTCTGTAATAGCACTAATCATGGCAAAAATTACCAAAGCTGTCTAATCCCATCATGACTAAGTAGAGCAAGGCAAGAACAATTCTTAATCTACAATAGAATGTAATTTGATCTCCCTGTGGATTTATAATTTCTTTGTCCAAAACATGCCATTGGCATAGAGACAGGCTGTCATCAGATATTTTAAAACAATATTTTTCCTGAGATATAGCTCTAATAACCTATTAGGTAACATTTAGGCTATGAAGGACAGCTTTCTTTTCTTTCTTTTCACAGGGTTTAGTATTTCATTTAGTATCCACCCAAATTTCAGCAAAATCCAGTAATTCAGCATCTGAATTGGGAAGATCAACCATACCTGCCTTTATCTTGGTATTGTTTTGTTTTCCCTTGTTACTTGTTTAATCTACTCTGGTCTTTATAGTTATTCGTAACAGCAGGAAAGGCATCATATAGGTCTGGCTGGTAATCTTCTTGAAGAAAAAGGTCTGTCTGAGACTCTTTATGCTACTTGCTTAAATCAGTGAGGGGGCACTACTGACCCCTTCCCAAGCTACTGCAAGAGCTCATGGCAAAAGTCCTGGGCCATAGTTTCTGTGGCTCTTGTGTTCCTAAGTCCTTGATGGCAGACGTCGAGTGAACACACTTCACCCAAGTCCCTCCCATGCTCCTGTCTGCCTCTTGGGGACCTGTTCCAGAGGCTCTCGTGAATTCCAGAACTCCAGGGTGCGTGCCAGCAAAGCAGCTCATGGAGCAAACTGATCTCAAAGGAAGGTAAACAGGGTGTTTGTGGTGCAGAACACAGAGGTCATCCAGCAGACAGACTGCTTCAGAACAGCCCTTCAGGGGTTGTGAGAGCTGTGAAGGATGAAGAGACTCCTTTGCATTCAGGTTGAAAATGGAACACCTTCTCCCACCCCTCTTTCCTTTCTTTAAGATGAGCAGTGCCTACCTGAAATGTAAATACCCTCTTTTGCTCAATGCTGCTGAACATTCCACAGACCCATGGCAAGGGATTTTTCAGGGACTTTCAAAAAATACACTCTGGGGGGTACACCTCCAGCTGCAAATGAGCCTGTCATTTAAGGCAGTGATGCTGCAGCAGAGTACTGGCAGCTCCAGGCACATGGGAAGGAGGAGGGTTGGTGAATGGAAGGCAGCTGTGTTAGGTATTATGAATGGGCAAGCAATGGCAGCTTGCATTTCTAGAAATCCATGTTCCTAGTTCAAGTATTTCAGTCAGCTGTGTCATCACTGGACTCAGATAAAGTAAATACATTTGTCCAAGCTGATGCAAGATCCTGGGAAAGGGAAACCTGGCAAGACTGTGAGCTCACAGAGATAAGCTTCCCAGGGGTGTAAAGCAGAGGAGTTTCTGAGTGCATCTGATGGAGCTTGGTGGTGGAGGCACTGTTGACTCTCTCTTCCCAAGTCTCTCCTGCCTGGGAGAAGCTGGTTGAAATACACCCCATCTGGCCTTGGAACATCAAGCCCCCAGCTACCTGAGGCTAGGCGAGTGTCTGGGCAAGGGGGTTGCATCTTCTGATCTTTTCAGATTACAGAATCAGAGACAAGCTCCTGGTTTATGATGTTCCAGTGCAGTGGTCTCCAAAGTGGGGTGCATGCACCCCTGGGGGTATGCAAGATGTGTGTGGGGTGAAAATACTAGAACTTCAGTACTGTATGTAAGTAATTATCAATTACTAAATATACATCTACTGGGGGCATGTGCTCAAAAATATTTTATTGATAGGGACATGCGATCAAAAATGTTTGGAGACCACTGTTCTAGTAGTTTCAACAAATACCTTACATGTTCTTTTTATGTTCTGCTATAGCATCAGCCTCCAACTCTGCACAGCCTCCATACTGTTTCTGGTTTCTTCACTACCAGGGCTTTCCTCCTCTCTTGCCCACCCCTGGCTTCCCCCCAGGAAATTAAATTTCTGCTGACACTCTCAACTGCATTTGCTATTTTCCATGTCTCAACTTACACAGATGTGCACCGTGTGCTTTCCATCATTATACAGCTGTTGCATCCTGTTCCAAAGGTGCCGTGGAAGTGAAGGTGCCAGTGTGAAGGCTGCATACATTTCATTTGTGAAGTTCTTTGGCAGCTTCTGCTCTTCTGCTTTCCGACTCAGGGTGGTAAAGACAAAGCCTCACGTTTCAGAGGAGCACAGAAAGAACTTGGGAGGATATTTCAGGAGTTGCTGTGAAGACTTACAAAGTTTTTTGTTTTACAAATGTTTTACAAACATTTTTGACTCTTGCTAATTCCTGCTACACCTTAAAAGAATGGATCCAGGCCTGGTGCTGTGAAATTCAGTGCTCCTCCTCTCACTTTCTTTTCCTGAGGTTGCTGATAAGACTGTGGGAGGCTACAACTGCCGAGAGCATTCAGGTCCCTACCAGTGTCCTTGAATGGTGGGTATCACTTATGTGGTGGTTCACTCATCAACAATCAGTGGGTCTGGTCAGCTGCTCAGTGCTAGAAATCCTAAGTATTAATTGGGTTGTGTATCTGGATTCTAGTTGAATCTTGCAAAGCCACCAGATTTAGAATATGGTGCCTAGCAAAAGAAGAGAATCCAAGGTGGCAATGCATGGTGTACCTGAAATGAAAGGAGAAACACGGTACCCTCTTTCCCACTGCATTACATGATTTTTCCAATATTCCTGGACTCTTGGCATCCTTTCCCGTGCATCCTAAAATGCCTTTCTGTACACATTTGCATGCCCATGTGGCTTACCATTATGATTTTGCTCTTTTTCATTCCTTCAGACTTTCTCCATGGATTTTTCTTGTCCTGAATTTAAGGCATACCTCTGCAGAGAGAGCACAGATCAAGGATCATGCTCCTCTGCAACAGCAAATGTAATCTTCCTTCCCTAAGCATTGCTCTAGCTGCCTGAAGTGACCCATCTATGCTCACACTGTTGCCACTGCTGCCCCATGGGGATCCACTGAACAGGATGCCCAACTAGCAAGACCTACCACCATAGCTGTAGTGACCAGACTCTGTTGTTTCATGAAATCATAAGGCTCCTAAAGCTCTGTGACATGTGCACCTTTGATTAGGGCAACACTCCCTTACTCTATTCCAAATGTCTGCCAGACCCCGTGTGGCACCAAGTTTTTCTACCCACAGTTAACTGCTGCTCTTCTATGCTGGTAATTTTGCAGCTGTATACAAGTGAGGCTGGGCGAATGCAACACTGTGTGAAGGAAGACAGTGAACTAGTCAGGAATGCCACATTAATCATTCACCATCCTAGATATGATTCAAGGAGCCTTGATAACAACATGATGTTGATCCAGTTGGCAACCACCACGGACTACAGGGCCAACATTCAACCCACAGCTCTGCCCAGTTCCTGTGCCAGGGAGGGTCCCGAGTGCCTTTTTCAAAGTGAGGAAACACACTGAGCAGTGGCTGTATGTGCGTTGCATGTACCTGGTCACACTTCTGCTCTGCTGCCAGATCCATGAGACCTATATGCATTTCACTCCTGCATTGCAGCCTTTCCATGCTCTGCCTATGAGTTCCCCAAACTGTCCTGCCGGTGTGCCTCAATGAGTCCCAAGACAAAACCTTGTTTTCACTGCTGTCCTGGGAGCCAGTTCCCCTAAGGTTCTACACCAGCACCGTGATCTGTGTAGGATTCCTGGATGATGGGAAAGACGCATGCCAAGTAAGCATTCGCGTCTGCACAGAGCCCTGAGTCACACACCCCAGGGTACCTCCAGGAGCACAGTATGTCAGAGTTCGGCAGAGTGCTTATGCCTCCTCATCTCCACGTTTTCTGTTCTGCTGCAGTATCCTTCCAACAGGGTTTTGATAAAGGGTGGGCTTCACCAAACTGGCAGGTCCAGCCACATGTGCTGGGCACTAAGTGCAGTAGAAGTGGATTATTGCAGGGTAGGATAGGTCAGCAAATATGGGGTGCTATCTTTGCGTACTCCCAAATCAGGACTTGCTGTACTTGACTTTGCATTCCCTGGTTTCTTTGTTCCAGGTTAAAACCTTTCCAGGTGAGATCATCTCATACTTCTAAATTTTTCTCTCCAGGGTGACTCAGGTGGCCCCACTCCCTGCGTTGGAAAACTCCAGGGAATTGTGTCATGGAGAACAGAGTGTGCTCTGAAAGTTTATCCCAGTGTCTACACCAAGGTCTACAATTATATTGATTCAAGAAACGATTGCAGCCTAGTGGTATGTTGATGACTGCCTGGCTCCTTGGCCACTACCCTCCTGCCCTATTGCTCCTTTTAGGATGATAGCACAAACAAAAGCCTTCTTTAAAGAGCCTTACAGATATTTGTTTTGGGGACTGGCGACCACTGTACACAAGCGGGGTTCCCTGCAGCCTTACACGAGATCTTCCTGAACCTTCCCGTCTGTTCTGGCTTAGGTGTGTGTGCTAGGAGCAGTGCCCTAGAGCTACTGGGCTAGCAGACGAGGGGCTAGGGAACGGTGCAACTGTCTAGGAAGCCAGGCACTTCCTTTTCCTTACTCCTGGCCCCTTACTGAGAAAGGGAGGAGAGGGAGCAGGTCCCTAGGGAGGAGGTTCCTAGAGCAGCAGAACAGAGTCCCACTTTGCTCCTGCCAATGGTGAAGTTAGCATCTCACCAACACTGTGACAGCTTTGGTGGTGGTCAGTACAGCTATGGTGGAAAGCCAAGCAGTGGTCAGAGATCACAGACACAGAGCAATCAGGTCATGAGGTCAACAGCTGTGACCGATGATTATCAGCATCCCCTTTGCTTCCTCAGGGACACCTGAAGCAGGTGGGCTGGGTTCACCAGGATCTGGCAGGTAACACATACCAGCTGCTAGGGAAAGGAAAGCAATAGCAAGCAGGTGGGGAAAATGCCCATGATCTCATAGCAGTGTAAAGCACGGAAGAAGATAAGAGTTAGAAAGGAAGGATGGGGAGTGGAAGGGAGGGGAGGAGCAGGGGCAGTACTAGCTGCATATTTATGTTTACCTTGCTGCTGCTCTTTTTTGTTATGTTCTCTTTTGAGGAATAAGAAAAGTTATGTCTTCTTTCATAGTGCCTGAGCTCTGCTGCTAGGGAGGGGTCCTGGAGCACTGTGGGCCAGAGGCACTGGGGGAATAACAAAGAAGAGACTGCAGTATCAGGATCACCGAAGAAGAACATTGAAATTAAATATATTTACTTCATTCAAAGTACTAGCAAGGAATAAACCAGCTACAATCATGTAAGTTTTTTGAATCTTACATATTCAGAAAAGAATAGAGAGTGGTATAGGTTATGACAAGGCTAACTAGGATGCATTTGGCGGACTAGAAGAAGCAGACTGTTCGTGACACTAAATGTCTAACCACAGTTTTTGCTTTCAGAAAAAAAGGCTGGCAGAGATGCCTTGCTTTTTGTAATAGGATGCAGGAGCAGGCTGGAAACTAAGACCATGCGTGGCAATCAGTTAGCTGAGGGGAATGTGCTCGAGCTTGTATAGACACAACTATTAACATGATCAGTCATGCTGAGAGAGCATAGGGAGTGGGGGACGGATGGCACCAAGGAAAGGTAACACCTTGCTGTTAATTGATGGTAGTTAACCACCAATCGGGGATTGCCTAGTATGCAATGCTTAGCTCTAAAGAACCAATCTGTTTAAAACGCACGACTTCTGAAAGTATATATACCCATGTTTCTATACAATAAATTGACATTTGCTTGCATCAAGCTGTGTCCCGTCTCTCCATCGCAGCAATAGGAATTGAAGTAGATCTCACAGGAAGATTAAACTGCAGGGAAGATACTGCCCTGACACCAAACCCAAAGAAATTTAGATGCGATTAAACATGATTTTTGTGCCTATGCTATCTTGGTCAATCATCTTTGCTTCTGCCTACATATGTTCTGAGTTGTGAGGTATCATCTTTCAGGTACTAAGAAGGTCTCTCCAGAATGAAATGGTATATGTCTACATTTACTGGAATAAACCAGTCTGGAAGGATGGCTCAAGTTATATCCACAGGTGTAAATGAGCCAAAAAATCATTTATGAAGCCAATATTCCCAGGTTCGTGGCTAACAGATCTCGTACTCAGGCATGCACAATGATGGAATGACAGATGGTACCACATTCAGCCAGCAATTTACTGGTCTGCAAGCAATCTCACATTTTTGTCAGGAGCTCAGAACACTGCCTGTCTTGTAGAAAAGCTACAGCAAAATTTACAGTCATGTGAATGCTCAGCTTTGCTTCTAATGGCTCACAAAAAAGGGTATCAAAGGTGGACTGTCCCTCCTCTCTTCCCCACCCAAGCCTGAGAGAAAAATCAGAGCAAGGGGAGGGGCATCAGTCTCACAACCTCTTCTCTCTCACCTTGTGATGAGCAGAAATGCATTGCTCTGTGACCGTGCTGACTGTTTTCCTTGCTTTTCTACCTGGTGAGAGACAACAAATCCATCTGCAGCATCCAGGCCGTGCAGGACTGGCATGATGTAAAGGACCCTTTCTGGCCATCATCTGTACTCCTCCCTTTTTTCTTTTTTCCTCTCACTCATGCAGGTCCTGGGGTGGGAAACCTTATCACACAGTGGCCCAAAGAGACCCTTAAGAAAGCTGGAGAGACTGTGGACATCACGTGCTACCAGAATAATAGCAGACTTGCCTATATGTTCTGGTACCAGCAGGCTCCAAGGGATGGTCTGAAGTTAGTAGCCAGCACTTCTACGTGGATGCAGAGCTCTTACGAGGAAGGTTACAGTAAAGACAAGTTTGAGATAAGCAGAGACAGTAATGATCGCTCTGTGATGACAATCAAGAACGTGACATACAAGGATGCAGCCATGTATTTCTGTGCTATGAGTGATGACACAGTACAGCAAGGGGGTGGAGCACTAAGATAAAATCCCCACCTTGCTGAAGTGAGAGATGTGAGACAGATTGGGGATGGGCAGAGGAAGAGCAGAAGAAAGACAAGGAAGAAGTCGGGGAATGGAGCCAGGACTTTGGAGGGCAGGGGGGCAGACAAAGCAGTGCAGCAGCATCTAGCTTCAGCCTTCAGAAATACAAACCCACATATCAGCATTAAGAATTGAGGCTGATGTGGTTAGTGAAAGGCAGCAGATATCTCTTAAAATTGGTGCTACAGAAGCACAGCCATGTTCTGGGCCACTAGTTCCCCACAGACCCCACTGTAGCACCAAGGAAAGGGTACAAAGCAGAAGGAGAATTCAAGGTTCTGCTACATACTGATGATCCACCCAAAGACAGAGGTGCCCAGTCAGAGGTCGACCAGTGTGAGAAGAGAGCCCAGCCTCTGATTATGGATGTAGGAGGATGGCACCATTACAGGTGGGAGGAAACATACACAGGGGACCTGGCATTCCTTCCAGTCCGGGAGGGACAGCCCCTTGGCAACTTGACAAGCAGCAGCATGCTCTGCGGCACTTTTATTTACCTACCCACACACTGCTTTGTTACAGGTTCCCTCTCTTCCTTGCCCTAGAAACACGTACAGTTCTGAGCTGGACCAAGGCATCTCTTCACAGCAAAACTTCATGGGCAGAGAAGGGAAACCACAAGAGGCTGCCATCATCTGGTGTTCCCATTGTGAGGGCCAGCTGAAGGCAGAAGTTGCCTCCTATTGTGCCTCTACCTTCATTGCTTGCAGAGATGAGCTTTGAGTGAGCTAATTGCTCGGCCTGGGAAAAGTGAGGGTGGGGTGTTACTGGGGCTCCCCTGCCTGCCATTGCCTGTCTGTGCTCCTGGTTTTATTGCATAACCTAGGACTTACCTCTCATTCAAGGAAAGGGAACTAGCACACAGAAGAGCCAAAGGTATCTTTAAGAAGGTATGGCTAAACACGTGTATTTTGGGCTTCTGTTTTTAGGTTGTCCTTGACAGTCTGCATGCTATTGAGCACAAACCAAATGTTTGTCTCGTGCTCTTATGGAAGTTGCAGCATATGAAGCACACAACTATCACAGGTAGCAAATGTACTGTGCTGCTCACTGATGTGGCAAAGCTGGATATGCTGAAGGGAAACATACTATTTGATTATGGAAAAAAAAGGAGTGTGAGGTGGTGAGAATAGCTGATGAGAGCAAAGAGCAGGAATCAGCCAAGAGCAGAGCATGTCCTGTAAAAGATGCAATCCTGTTTCACCAAAATTGCTAGAAGGCTTTTGTACTGCCAGGGTGGATCACTCAATTTCATGCCAGGGTCCTAGTCTCCTGATTGACTATGCTACCTAAATGTTACTTTGCTTCCAGGCTCTGCTCTGAAAGAGGCTAAACTGTTCTTGGCTAGGGAAATCCAGATGCATGACGGAAAGGCATGTTCGTTGCAGTCTCACCCTGGATGCAGTGAAGGCTCTGAAAAAGCTAAATCTAGTTTCATGCTGGATTTAATCTGGTCCTCCAAAGACATTTCTGAAAGACTCAGCCTCACACACCAGTCCTTGCACACCTTGGCAGCCAATATTCTTCTGACTCCAGCAACAAGTGTAACACCATTCCCTGCTCCCAGGGAGCACTCACAGGCTCCTCAGCACACCTCCAGGTCCGTGATCTACTCGCTGTTCGTATCAGACTACCAACACATAGCCAGGACGCGCTGGGGAAGCATAGTCTCTCACAAAATGCAGGCACACTGAGTTCCTTATCCTCTTCAGCCTTGCATCTTTACACAGGTGCCAAACACATTCACTTTCTTGCTGTCTGGAATTATTACTGCTGATCCATGTGGCCTCTGAAAGTTTTAGGGAAAGCTGTTTATGCTGGAATCATTAAGGAATATGAACACCATAGTAGTAACTTTGTGAGTGACTTTTGGGTGATTTAGATATTTTTAGGTTGTTTGGTTTTTTTTTTAATTCTCTACTAATAAATTTGCAGTTCCTGAAAATCATAATGTTACAGTCCTAGCTCAGACCTCTTGCATAAACACTGAAAGCCAGCTTTATCAGCTCTGGGAACATAACAGAGGAAAGATCCCTTTCTATTTCTCAGTGCTTGAGCATTTTTAGTTTTGAGTGGCAAATGCATTTTTAAAGCCTTGTGAAAACAAACTTATGGGTAACCGTCAAAGTTCAGCAGATTAATCAGGTGGCTATTGACCAGTCACAGCTGTGCAGTTTCCAGGTGGTAGCAGAAAACCACAGAGATCTCTAGTGGTCATTGCCATCTTGAAGGTCTGAAGTCACAGTTCCCTTCTCAAGCTCCGAGGTACAATTTTCTCCCATGCGGTGCTGCTTTTGCCAGCTTGAAGTGGCAATACACAAAACCCCCAGCTATTGTAAGAAGTTTCTCATGAAACAGCTACTCTCCTACTTGTCACACTCCTTGTCCCCATATTTATTGTCCTTTGTCTCCTGCTGTAGAAGGTGGCAGAGGAGCTGCTGCTACAAGAGCCATCGTCAAAGGTAGTTGTGTCAGATACTCATCAGTGACATCACAGGCACATCTGTGTAAACAGCTGTATATTTGTAATGAGTAACAGTTTGTCAGTAACAGCATTCTAGAGATTATACTAGCTGCTCAAAGGATGAGATGATGGAAGGAGAGGATCTGTAAAGCCACATCTCTATGCAGATAATGGTGCTATACAGTATGGTGTGGTCATCCTCCCATGACTGGGAGGGTTTTGCAGAGTCATAGAGTTACAGAATGGCTGAGGTTGGAAGGAGCCTCAGAAGGTCATCTTATCCAAATGCCCTTCTTGAGCAGGGCCACCCAGAGCCAGTGGACCAGGACTGCATGTAGACAGCTTTTGATTGTCTCTCAACATGGAGACTCCACAACCTCCCTAGGCAACCTATTCCCATGCTCAGTCACCCTCACAGTAAAAAAAACGTGTTTCTTTGTGCTCAGAAGGAACCTCCGGTGTTCCAGTTTGTACCCTTTTTCTCTGAGCCTGTCACTAGCACCACTGAGAAGAGCCTGGCTCTGTCCTCTTTACATCCTCTTTTCGGGTATTTATATACATTATTCATACTCACCCTGAGCCTTCTCTCTCTAAGCTAAACAGTCCCAGCTCTCTCAGCCTCTCCTCCTGTGCGAGGTGCCCCAGTCCCTTCATCATCCTTGTGGCCCTTTTGTGAATGCTCTCCAGTATGTTCATGTCTCTTTTGTAATGAAGAGCCCAGAACTGGATGAGGTGCTCCAGGTGTGGCCTTAACAGTGCTGAATGAAGGGGAAGGATCACCTTCCTCGACCTGCTGGCAATACTTTGTCTGATTTATCCCAGGATACCATTCGCTGCCTTTGCAGCAAGGGCACGCTGCTGGCTCATGTTCAACCTGCTGCCCACCAGCACCCCAGGTTCTTTTCTGACAGGCTGCTTCTCAGCTGGATCACCACCAACAGGCACTGGTGCGTGGGGTTGCTTCTCCCCAGGCATGGGACTTTGCACTTTCCCTTGTTGAACTTCATGAGGTTATTGTTGGCCCTTTTCTCCAGGCTGTCGAGATTCCTCTGGATGGCAGCATATGCCCCTGTGGTGTACCAGCTGCTTCTCCCAGTTTGGTGTTTTCTGCAAAATTCCTAAGTGTTCTCTGCCCCATCATCTGCATCATTAATGAAGATGTTAAATGGAAGATGTTTCCCACCACAGCTGCTGTTTCTCAGGCTTCCTGTGAGACAAGAATTAACTCCAAACATAATTAACAGGACAGACAACCTTGTGTTAGCCATCCAATACAGGTACTGCATTGGGAGCAGAAGATGAATGTTTGGGAAACATATTGTTCTTTAGTGGAACAGCTTGGGCCCAAATCAATATCATCTAACGAGAAGCTTGAGTAGACACAGGCTGGAAGAGGAAGGAAACAAAGGGAAGAAAAGAAAGGAAATATACATACATAGGATGGTGTAGCATCACTATCTGCATATGGATGTGTGTTGGGTCTGGCTGAGATGGAGTTATCTTTCCCTGCAGCAGCCCTCGTAGTGCTGTGCTTTGTATTTGTAGCTAGAAAGGCGTTGATAACACACCAGCATTTTGGCTACCACTGAGCAGTGCTCACACAGCACCAGGGCTGCCTCTCCAAAACTGCCCCCCCCCAGCTCCAAAGGCCAGCAGGTAGGAAAGAGGCTGGAAGGGGGGACAGACAGAACAGCTGACCCAGTCTGACCAAAGGGATGTTCCATGCCATGTGATGTTGTGCTCAGCCATAAAAAGCTAAGAGAAAGGAGGCAGAGAGGGGATGTTTGCTATTAAGGCACTTGTCTCTAGAGCAACCTTTACGTGCACTGAGGCCGTGCTTCCTGGGAAGAGGCTAAACATTACCTGCTGATGGGCAGTAGAGAATCGGTCTTCTTGTTTCCCTTTGCTTCTGCATGCAGCCTTTGATTTTTCTTTGTTAAACTGCCTTTCTCTTGACCCATGAGTACTTTCTCATCTCATTTCCCACTGCCCTGCAGTGTCCTTCTGAGGAGGGGGAGAGATAGGGGATTCGGTGGGCAGCTGGCAGCCGGTGAGGGTCAACCCACCACAGGCTGCAATCTTACACATTCTCTTCTTCCACCCCCTTGCCTTTTCAGTACACAGATATGACCTGAAAAGGGGCTGTTGCTTAATTTTAAGGGTTTGTGGCTGAAAGTACTGAATGTTTATGAGAAGAACTGAAGCTCAGGGTGTCTGTGGTTCTGCCTGCTTTCTTGTAGCAGGATTGGTGTAAGTGATATGATTGCTACTCTTCTGTGAAATTCCCCCACTGAAATGATACCATTGTTAGAAAACACGGCCCTAAATGTCTCTTGCGTGCATGTTCTCGCCTTTCCTTGTCTGAAGTTTTGCACAGCTTGAGAGACATGGAAATAAAAACGAGGGAACTGTCTTTCCTCTCTTCTCTCCCTCACACTTATCTGGATTCAGAGCCTACACCACTTTTCCTTTTGGCAGGTTACAGATGAACATTAAAGTGTGACAAGACTGGTCTCTGCTGGCATGTCCTGGAAATTGCCCTTTGAACATGGCCGGAGGAGGTGTTCGTGCCACATAGAAACACTCCTTCAGAATTAATACAGAGGTCATTTGCTTGTTTTTTAATGAAAGACAACATATGGGAGAGAGTCTGTTAGTGACAGTAAGGACACTAATGGAGCTGTAGACTGGAGAAGGAGACAGAATAATCTTAAACGAATTTTAGCAGAATGGCTTTAGACCCTGAATAAACAGTGCTGAGATCAGAGCCAGATTCAGACCAAGGCCGGCAAATAATATCCTGTCACTAGTGTTATTATTTAGGCAAAGCCAGACAAAATCCTAAATATAGTTTTAAAAATAATTCAATCTAAACAAAGAAAAATGTCTGCAGTCATTTCCATAATTAGTGACTTGAGTGCACAGTTTTGCTGTTGTAGAGGAGAGGATACCATAGGGGTACCTGAGACCATCTGCCCAGTACCTGGCTTTCTGTAGTCCTGTGTCTCCGTCCTGAATGTTTCAGCCTAGTCTCTGTGTCTCATTCCCTTCCCTGGGACACCAGCAGCTCGGCCCAGCTGAACAGGATGTATCAAAACTCATGTGTTCTTCTGGGATACCTGGAAATGAGAACATAATTTGTGTTTTTACTAGTAGAATTGCTGCCTTTCAAAGGTTTGTGTCTTGTACCTACAGCCTATTTTTTTAATATCAACAGACTTAAGTGAAGCCATTAAAAATCAATATGAACATGTTTACTGCAGGTACTTGGTCATGTTGCTGACTGTGTCGACCTTTTATGTGCCAAGATTAGGCCAGGATGGGCAGCGCATGCCCCAAATCCGAACTGCTTTGTTCATGTGCCTGTCTTCCCTGTATTGCCTCGGTGTGTGCTGATGCATACACCCTTACTAACACAGACTTTTTCCTTTCGTGAGTTACATCACATCTGGACAAACCTATGGGGGGAAAAAACAGTTTTGTGTCTCCATTTAGTTACATGTAAGGGAGGGGCATAAAAGTGTCCTTTTACTGCCAGTCCCCACCCCCTTTGGACAGTCTCCAAAATGAAGGCGTGCTCTTACTCCTAGATGAAGCCTTTCCACAGTCAAGGTCGTGGGCACCCAGGAGAAGCCTTTATGTCTGCTTCCTGCAACGAGGCAGTCAGAGGAACGCAAACACAAGGCCTCAGCATCCCACTGCCCTTCCTTTCAGAGCAGTTGTGGCAAGTGCAGCCCAGACCAACATGCATATTCATAGTCAGGCCAGGCTGCAAACAGAAGCACCAGTCAGAAGAAAGCAAATCACGCTTAATGCAAACCAGTTACTGTTGGCTTGAGGTTTGGTTACCATCCTGGGGAAGAAGGAGAAAGAGTGGGAAGGAAAGCAGCATCAGCAACATCAGGAAGTTACTAAGTGAAAAATAAATGCATTTAAAACCAGCTAGTAAAAGAAAAAAAACCCCAAACACCTACTTTTTTTGTCATCAGGAAAAAAATGTAAGGATTATAAATTCAGATACACAAAAAGGTAGTTGGACTGCCACACAGAAACAGCAGTGGCAGAGGAGGGATGTGGCCTGTGGTTCCCATAGCTGACTTTCATGGTGACTGGGTGACAAAAATGGGAGGGCAGAGCCACGAGTGGGATTGTTTTTGTACAAGGTTATATCGTTGTGGGGACAACTCACAATGATGCATTCCCCAGGAGGCCTTTACAAAAACCCTTATGTGCATAAGCCTCGTGGGAGTGTGCTAAGACAGCTACAGAGGACTCTGCAGCACATCGGGCACGCGCTGTCTTGGCTTTTCTTGACAGACCTGGTATGCTATGACTTAATGGCACCATCTGGGAACTGATCTTGCCTTCTCTGGAAAACAAGCCAGGAGATTCTGAAGCACTGAAATAATTTTCAGCAAACCATATTGACTGCAGGTGGATCTGAACCCTATCAGAGTATGCAAAACAGAGAATTAGCATTTTTTTCTGATGCGATAATGTTTGCAATAGACCACAAAATGGTTCTTTATTAATGTGGTACAAGTGCTAGAGAAAGAATTCTGACATGCCACAAGTATCTCTCATTTCACCAGAAATCTGGTGGGGGTTTTCTCTCTTAAATAAGCCTCTGGTGCCCGTGGACTGACTTGTACCTGTGGCTTTCTCTAATTCTGCTCCACACTGTCACTGTGGTTCTCCCTAATGGATATCAGGTGTTTGCCTGAGACCAGCCAACTGATTCTTCTGGGCTGCCCTTGTGTGGGTTAGTTTTAACCTCCCAGAACATTGAACGGGATACAAGGTGGCTGGCCTGCCACTGAAGGGAGAACAAATGGATTTGGTTTAGCTCAGTGCCACAGAAAGCAAAAACCCTCTATGAAAAGGCATGCGACTGTGGCAACCACAAAGGGTATTATTTGATTATTAACTCCACGAGTTACAGAAATGGAGGCTTCACAATGCTTAGAGTACAAGAGCTCTAAGGCTCTTACTCTAAGAGTAAGGCAGCTCTAGTTGCAGAGGAATTCTATTTCTAGACGATGACAGCCTCTACTGCTTTGAGTACTTTTACATGGTTTCTACAGCTGCAAAATGACCAGAGCAGCTAATACCAATGAGATAATATGAAGATTAGAGACAGGCTGTAAAACAATCTGAGGTGAAATGTAGACAATAAAAATAAGTATCAAAAAACTCTGGGAAATGCTTTTATAAATGCTGCAGATTATACAGTGGGATTTCATGCTGGTTTTCTACCAAAGCCCTTCAGACAGAGACTGAAAGTTCTTTGGGATTACAGATACAGTAAACATTGCTTAAGCTTCTCCTTACTAAAGTCAACTGCAGTGCATCCCTTTTCTTAGCTTATGGTACGACACTTCGTCACTGTGATCAGCAGATTTTTGGTGATGGCACAAAACTTACGGTAATGGGTAAGAAATCTTTGTTTTCTCCTTTAAGTCACTTCAAATCCCAGGTCTTCTCTTTAGAGAACTTCAACTTTATTCTCCCTTTCATTGTTAAACTGGTGTTCTCCTGATGAGCTAGTAACCCAGCCTACTTTGGAGAATAGACTTTTAGTAGCTTAGTAGTTGAGGTGAGGACGCACATTTTACTTTGGAGAACTGAATGAATACATTTTCAGTGAATAAAAAGTTGCCCTTAGAAGGAATTAGGATGAGGAATGGCTTTAAAATATACGCATAAGTATATTGTCTTAAGGAATGGACATAGCAAAAATCACTGTTCCCCCAAAGTATAGCTATTCTCCATAATGTTATTTTTCCTGGGGCTACAGGTGATTAAGGACAAGTCAATGAAAGGCTATCTGTCTGGAAAGAACTGATTTTCAGTTACACTTCGGACAGGTCTAGAAAACAAAATCAAGACTCTACAAATGTGAATTACTTTGGATCTTTTCTGGGTAGTGTGGTAAAGCATGAGTTATCATCTCAGATAACTGGGAAAGGCAAATAAGTGTACTAGCATTTTGAAAAAAAACAGAGCCCTCAAATAAATACTCAACCTTACCATAAGCCATAACTAACAGCACTCTTTAGCTGTTTAATTCCTTGTTGTTAGACAAAACAACTTCCCACAGCACAGCAAGTTTTTTCCACAAAACAGGCTGGTCAGGATGGTAATAAATAGATCATTTAGGACAATGGCCTTACTATCTCAGAATAGATGCTAAAAGGCTACTGAAAACCATGGAAACAGGATAAGTGGTTCATTTCAAATAAAAGTAGCTGTCAGGGTATGTTTCTCTCTCTGCCGTGCTTCTGGATGTGGACTCTTTCCAAATCCAGGGGAAAACAATGCTGCTTCTAATGCTCTGATAAATGATGGTGACCTCTTCTTGTGATCATCCTTGAGTCAGAAGAATTGATGCCTCAGGCTTTTGTACCACTTGTACCACACCGTTCCACTGCAGAATAAAATGATTATAAGGGATAAAATCTAATCTCCATAGGAAGAATTGGGTGGTCAGCATGTTTTTTGAAATCCAGTGTGAATCTGAGGTGCCTGAGTTGATGAAAATCGATAAACTGATCCCTCACTGACCATAGTCAATTATGCAGCTAACTTTAATATCCATAATAAGAGAAGGGGGAGAATAAAGAAGAGACTTCCTTCCAGGGAAGGAGAAAGGAAGAGATGTTTAGGAACTGCTGCAATGGAGAGAGTGGGCCAGGGTCCTGTATTATATATCACAAATTGTTTTGTAAGTGAAAAAAGATTTATTTGACAAGAGAAGACTGGAAAGCAAACGAGGATATTAAGGAAATAAGGATTTTAGCTGAAAATAAGCAAAGATAATTACTCTGTCTGCATATGGGAAATATTTTCTAATAGTACACCTAGATAAATAGATAAGTGTTCTCTAAAGAGATGGTGAAAGTTACAACAACCAATTCGCCCAAGCCTGAGGCAAAAGGGCTCTGGAAGAGGTATTACTGAGATGTATCTCATCTGGTTAGATGCACAGATGGAGTGGTGTTCCCTTAGAGACCTTTCTATTTTTTTTAGGGGACCATAAATTAATGTTCTTTGTGTTTCTTCTTTTGCCGATAGTGCATGAGGTTAGCCCACAGGCTTGGCTCAGAGGACTGAGAGTAGAGGAGAGGTTTTCCTGCAGCTGCAAAACAGTGTGAATATGACAGACAGCACTTTGGCAGTGGGACAAAACTCACAGTCATAGGTAAGACAGTAGTCAGATCTCTGTGATATATGTGATACTGGTTTAGGGGACAAGAGCATTCTTAATTAACAGCAGAATAATGATCATTTTTCATACAGCCATGAGGACAGGATTAATACTTCACTGGTTGCATATTAAAATTAGATGTGCTACCATCGAAGTGTAGAACCTTCAGGCATGTATTTTGAGATCCCTGTGTCTGTTGCCTTTGTCTTTCCCTGTTGAGAACTTCATGAGGGGAGAAAGTAAGAAATAATTCTGTTTTCTCCCATTCACCAAGAAAACGTTAGAGAGGCTGGAAGTGAAAGATCTGTCTTTGGTCTGTAAGCTTTTGCAGCTCATCTCTACAACAATCAAAAGCAACATTTCAGAGACAGAGCCCAGATTCTTGTGTCTGCTGGATCAGGCAGGGAAAGTGTAGCCTTGCTGGTGCTTTGCTCCCCTCTCCAGGGATGGAAGGCAGGCTACCTAAAGTTGCTTTGGAACACTGGCTTCCTCTAACAGCCCTTTTCATGATTTCTAATTCTCAGAAAGGACTGCATTCTTTTTCTCTCTGTGCTCTTTTTTCCTGTACTCCTTGTCTTTTTCCCCGTTTGCTTTCTCTGCCTGCTTCCCTCCCAGTAAAGGGTTTAACATCACCTATATTGGGGCATTTTGTAATCATGGAGCAAAGTAAGCTTTTCCATCTACTACTGCCACATCTGAGAGCAAACTGTAGCAACACAGGCTGGTGCATGCTCTGTTAACCAGTGCCCTTTCAAGGGATGGAGTGGCTGGCAAGCAGGGTGCAATGGCAGTGTGGGCTGTAGGCTGGCTGTGCACAGCTGTGCTTTTTAACTGCGCTACTGACTGTTGTAAGGACACTTAACCTTTGGAGCTGACACTGTGCTCGGAGTTACAGGTAAGTAACTGTGATTAACCAGACTGTTCAATGCAGAGGACACTTGGAAATTTCCCTTGTGATAGTGATACGTAGCATATACACAGATGATTTTTAAAATGACAGTAGAAGTGAAAGATAACAAGAAATCATGAAACTAACCTTGCCGTGATGGGAATAGAACTGTGGTACTTTTCTCTTAGGTGGGTGAAGAATATGTGACAGAAAGTGCGTGAGTTTACCCATTGAGGTGATGAAACGTTGTGCCTGTGTCTGCCGTGGACACTGGAAAAGCAGAACAGAGCTGACAGTTGATAACACTCTCTTCTGATTGTCTCTGCTCTTGCTTGTACCAGTTTCAAGAATGCTTACTCTCTGGCTTTCTTTGTCTTTCCAGTAGTTTTATCATTCTTTCTGTCTGCCTTTTCCACTTGCCTTCCTCTTTGAATTGTTTTGGTTTAGTTTGTTAAATCTCTCTCATTTTTCTTTCGTGTCCTCCCTGTTTCCATGTCTTCACTCATTAGCCACCTAGGCTATGAGCCAATGAACTTACGTCAAAGATACTTTTAGAGTAGGAAAAAAATTCATAAAGCCAGCTACTAGAAGGCAGCAGTAGAGATGATCAGCCTCTCCTTATATCCACTGGAACAAAAGCAGAGCAATGCCAGCCCTTCTAGGGAGTTATCTTCATCACCTCTTCTGAAGTCTCTGCATGCTCATGTGTTTTCACAGAAGGACCCTGGGGATCTTTGTAGAGGAAGCACTGACAGTCATGATTAAAAGCTGAGAGTCAACACTAGGGCTTAGGAGTCAAGATCTATGCAAGATAAATTTTCTTCTAACTGCTAATTCTCTCTGCCCTTGGAAGGAGGGCGTGATCAGGAAGAGCATGTACAATTTATAGTGCTATCGCACCAAAAACCAGTAAAAGTTTTCTTTTTGGCTCCAGAGTTCTCTCTGCATTTCTATTTCCATGTTCATCTACAGACCTGGTGGATATATCAGTCTAGATGAGTAAAAAAGGTGCTCTAACAAAGTATATTGAAAAAAAAATATGGTGGGTTTTAGGGTCACTGCCTAGCTTCCGAGTAACATCTCATTGTGGCCTTGTACATCCTTTTGACTGTAGAAGTCTGTGGTTTTTAGTCTTATATGTAGGTATTAAACACTTTTGGACTGGAGACAACTTTTGATTTGTGAGTGTATAGAATCTTGCATCGTTTTGGTAAGATGTATAGTCTAGAATGAGGGCTTCTGATACCTAGGATAACCTAAATTATAACTAACATAAGAGACATTTCATAGTCTTAAAAGAAGGTGGAGAGTTAAGACCTAAAACAAAACTTGTCCCAGGCAAATTCAGGTTACCTATCTAAAGTGTTCTTCACTTCATACAGTGAGTAAGATTAGCTCCTTCATTTCAAGTCACCCTGTAGAGGGGGCAGGGGTCTGGGTGGGGTATCACATGGCAGTGTGACACTACAGATGCTGCAGAACATTGCAATAACCATCATGTCTTACTAGCCTCCAGGAATGTAATGCAGGCAGTGGAAGATGCTTGTGCCTTGTAACACAGACACTTATCTATTAGTACCATATTACAAACACAGGGCTTATAACACTACGGGGTACTTTTCTGCTGACCTATTTGCTCAGCTTCTTGCCAGCTTTCCTATTGTTCTCACAGAGATAATACTAGAAATACAAACACTCATGTATTTCTCTAGTCAAATGTTTTATGTTTTTGTGTAATGACTGAGGACACATGCTTTCAGCTTCCTTGTGTCTATGTACCTAATAGATATTAATTGCCTAATAGACAGGTGTTAAAAGTCCAGCTATATCATATATATATTATTATTTTGTATACCAGCTATGTCAGGAGTCTGAGTGATAAATACATTTATCACCATGTGATAAATTCTCAGTTAATTGAAAGGCTTTTTATAGATTTTCCCAATACCTCTGTCAGCTTTTGTTCTTTTTTTCATCATTTTACATTAAAAAATGGGATTCACTGGAAAATATAAAACTGTCTTCCCTGCCTGGAGAGAGTTCCTTAAGATCTACATTTTCAGGGGTGTATGGAACATGGTTCATCCACCTCAGTCTAAGGAATGCTGGTCAGTGAGAAACCCACAGGAAGCTGAGCTCCCAAGTGTGTCCTAGCCCTAGGGGAGATAGGATCAGTTCACGATCAGTTTAGTTGTGTATGGGAAGGGTAACTTCTTTTGCATCATCCTGCTTATATTTATGCACTGAGATTTTATTAATGAAAGGGAACAAGTTGTTCTTACATTCTCATTTAGACACTGTGACCGCTCGCTCAGCTCGTGTTGGGTTTGGCTAACAGCGCATGCTGAGGGTTGCTGCACGCCTGAGCAGCGCCTCGGGCCAAAGGGAAGCACCAGGTAGGCAGGACCGGTGCCCAGAAAGAGCCAAAGGGCCATCATATGGCCGCTGTCACCGGCAGAGTGCTGGCTCCTGCCGCCCCTGTCTTCTGTCTGGCCTTTTCTTCAGAACCTGCTAACTTACGGAAATGGTATAGATCAAACCTCCAAGGTGGAAAGTATGAAAACATCAGCTTACGCAAAAAAGCCTTTGAAGCACATCCAACAGCAGCTGGATGCTTCCTGGTGTGGTACAGGGGATGCCTGCACCGTGATGGAGGAGGAAGGATGAGGGGTGAGCACCCTCCCCATCGGCTAAGTCACTAAATTCTTTTTCTGATTTTTTTTCCTCCTAAGTGCATAAATTAAAGAATTATGTGTTATAGGTTATGAAACCTTATACCTTGAATGGTGAATAAGTGAACTCATGAGACAGACTAGTCTAGGGAAAAGGGGATTGAGCTCCTGTTTGTCATGTTTGTTGCATTTCTTAATGAGCTTATGAAAAAAAATTTAAATCACAGAGTACGTTGTCCTGGAAAGTTGAGAGCTCCAAACAGATGACATTTGATTTGATACCTCTTCAAAATATGGAGTATGTCCTAATGCTGCTCTATATGCATTCTTTTCTAGACATGTTTGATATCTTCCCTCAAGTCAAAGCAAAAAAAAGGGTAAATGGTACATGAGAGGTTGTTTTAGATATTGAAGATTTTAAAACCAAGGCTGTAAAGAACATTTTCACTACTCTGCACTGTAACGGTTGTTTAATATAAAGTAACTTTGTTTTCTCCTTTCTTTTAGAGTATCTGAATGCAAGTTTACCTAGAAGTTGAATAAAAAAACATCCTTTAGCCCTACTAACGGTAGAAATTCAGCCTAGCTGTTCGTAAATCATCTTATATAACTGCAGAAAAAAATTCATTTATTTCGAGTCTCTTATACTTGCACTTGTTTACATATCCGAATTTATTTCATTATATTTACTTCCAGCTTCATTATTGTTCTAGGTTAAAAGTGTAGAAAAGTTTGGAGTTTGATTAAAAGAAAAATGATTGTGTTCATATCACATGTACATCATTATAAATACATTCCTATAATCACACTGTTCCCCAATTTTTTTGAGCTTCAAATAAACAGCTTCAAAAGCTTGTGAAGTGAAGATAATAAAGATTGTTCGGTGGTTTCAAGTATATCTGTAAAAGTTAATAGTGTTAAGGCTATGGAGAAGCCCATGTGTATCTTAGTTGTGGATGTTTATTACTGGTTGTTTAAATTTCTGTGTCTGTCTCTATGAAAAAGTCAAGACACTCAAGTTTAAAAATGGAGCAGTAAAGTTCTACATGTGCTTTAGCTTATGAGATACTGTTCTCTTGTAAGAAGTACACCGATTACCAACAGAACACGACCATAAATATGGGTGTTTGTGGACTTAATTCTTATTTATGGCTCCCTTCTTCTTTGCCAGAGAAGTGTCTTACAGTGAGTGTAACTAACTGCATGAGTTCTGCTCTCAGGGGCGATAAGAGTAAGGAAATATGATCAGGACTGTTGCACAGTGAAAGGTGACCTCAGGAACAGATTATGCTCATCAAAGTAGGAAAAAGTACTTATACATATATAAGTAATATCACTCAGATTCCGCCTACCTTTCCATCCGTGTCTGTTTGCAGAACCAGCTTCTAGTTCATTTTAGCCAGTATGCAATAAAACTTTTGGAATAAGCTGAACAGTGTAAAAATGGATAGTTGTGACAATATAGAAATAGCCACATTCTTTCTTTCTTTCAGGAACAAGCACATTTTGAGTGCACATATCCAATATATAGCTATATCTGTCAATTAGAATTACCTTAAATATTGTCAGTTTATGCCTCTATCTTTTGGCATCATCAGCCAGAAAGATGTCCCCCTCTGCCCATATAGTCCTGCTGACCTCATTAAATCCAAGCAATGTTTCTGCAAGCTGTGGCCCTCACTTTATTCACTGCCTGGCTACATCTTATTTGTGTATTAGAAGGAAGCAAAATTGCTAAGTCTAACTCTTTGTAGAGTCAAATGCTTTGGGCTTTTTTTTTTTTTTTTTAATCCATGGCTAAGATTGCTAGCAAAGAAATTAATTTTGTTTGGTGGTCATATGTGAGGTTTTGGACAGAGATGTCAGAAAGCAAATTCTGCTGTTAAATACATCTATCACTGTGTGATAAAATGACAGTTTCAGGCTGGTTTTAAGGTTTTGCTGGCTTGCCTTCTTTCCTTAGTTTTGCAGTAAAGTGTTGAATGGTTAACGAGCAGTATCTTCTTCTCAGCAATGTGTGGCAGCCAGCATCCCTCAGGTTTTACTTGCAGCTGTGCTGTTATGCGTGCTTCTTCACTTATATGGCAGTTTAGAGATGTGTAGCTTTTGCTTCCACTGCAAAGTCTTTATTAACTTCAGTGACAGCAAATGTACTCGAACCAGTATTTTAAATGTTAGGTATTGCTCAAGCGAAGGACATGCAGATACACTTGCTGGATCTCAGTCTGTAGTGTGGCAAGTCAACTAACCTTACCCTTTCCTTGAGTTTATGTTTGGGTATCTCTTTATTTAAGCCTCCATCTAGTGCTCTTCTGATTGAGACAACACATCTGCCTCCTGCCTGTGGTCTTTGCAGTTTTGTCTTCTCCCTCACAAAAGTAGTTGCCCTGTTGATAGACAAGACATCTTAGCTTTATGCAAACCTTCCTCTTCTGCTATTCCACTGATAATGCTGTCCATTCTCCCACTGGCTCTCCTTAAAGCATACACAAACCAGTCTATTAGGCAGAACCAAAGGAGCAGTAGGCCTGCAACATGATTGATGCTGGTAGTTAAAAGAGGAGGCAGACTGTAACAAGAGTTGGGATCAGCTGCTCAAGGAATCAGTGGTCCTGCAGGGCAACATGTTCACAGCTCCTCAGTACTGTGACATGAATAACTAAGGAGTAAGAAGATCTGTGCACCCAGTGGTCCCCTAATCATTAAGTATGAGGCTGAAGTATATTTCTAGTTGGAAGGGACCTACAACGACCACCTAGTCCAACTGCCTGATCACTTCAGGGCTGAAAAGGTTAAAGCGTGTTATTATGGGCGTTGTCCAAATGCCCCTTCAACACTGACAGGCTGGGGCATCCACCACCTCTCTAGGAAGCGTGTTCCCATGTTGGAGCACCCTCCTGGTGTAGAAGTGTTTTCGAATATCAATTCTGAGCCTCCCCTGGTGCAGTTTTGAACCATTCCCACGTGTGCTATCACTGGATACCAGGGAGGAGAGCTCAGTGCTCCCTCTCCCCTTGCCCTCTTTGGAAGTCACAGAGCGCAGGGCCACCCCTCAGCCCCCTCTGCCCAAGCCAGGAAGACCCAGTGCCCTTGGCTGCTCCCCATGGAACGTGCCTTCCAGCCCCTCCAGCAGCTCTGTTGCCCTCCTCGGGATGCGTTCGAGGGTCTTTGCAGCCTCCTCACAGTGTGGGGCCCAGAGCTGCCCCCAGGGTGGGAGGTGAGGCCACCCCAGCACTGAGTGTAGTGGGATACCCCCCCGGTCTGGCCGGTGACGCTGCGGGTGCTGCACCCTGGGGTGCGGCTGCCCTCGGCTGCCAGGGCTCACTGCTGGCTCCTGCAGGGCCCGCTGCCCGCCAGCACCCCAGGGCGCTCCCTGCGGGGCCATGGCCGGCCACTCTGCTCCCAGCTGGTGCTTGTGCCTGGTGTTCCTCTCTCCCGGGCGCAGAATCCTGCATTTGTTCCAGTTGGATTTCAGCCACTGGTGACTGCCCAGTGCTCCAAGCTACTGAACTCAGCAGCGTAGGTCCCAGCGCATGCGGGCTGCCAGGGCTGGGGAGTTCCATGCCAGTGGCTGGGCAGACCAAGCCTCTGAGACCAGTCTCTGGGACCCCGAGTGTCCTGGTGTCTACCTATCTAATAGAAATGAATTCTCTGATACGTAGTTTTTAAAAGGCCAGTTGTATTGGCAGTCACACAGCACAAACACAGCACAATTTTAAGGAGGTTCTGATTGAAGACAGTAATGAGGGCTCTGGGCCGTCTTGCTTTCTGTTTCAGGGAAGGACAAAGAAATCCTGCCTCCAGCTGTGGCCATCTTTTCCCCATCAAAGCAAGAGATCCAACAGAAGAACAAGGCCACGCTGGTGTGCCTGGCCTCTGGATTCTACCCTGACCACCTGAGCCTGGTCTGGAAGATGAATGGTGCTGAGAGGACAGAAGGGGTGGGGACAGATGAGTTTTCCACACGGAATGAGAGTACCTACTCACTGACCAGCCGGCTGAGGATCTCGGCCCAGGAATGGTTCAACCCTTTGAATCGGTTTGAGTGTGTGGCCAATTTTTTTAACAACGGAACACAGGAATCAATACACAAATTCATCTATGGTGATGCTGGTGAGTAAAAACTGTGTATCGCCATGCTGTACAAACTAGAAACCACAGAACAAGAGGGTGTGGGTTAGGATGTAAAGCACATCTATACACATCTTCCATACATGACGGTGTTATAGCACAAACATATGTAAATATGTAGGTATTTTCATATGTCTCTTCGTATTCCTGGGCCTCCATATCTACATTATCATGGTACATCTATAAATTTTCCAAGTTTTCTTCAGATTCATCGCTGAGAAATCTCTGTAGTATAGTAAAATTATAACATAGTAAAATATATAGTATAGTAAAATGAATCAGGCAGTATATTGTAAATTGTAAATTCTAAAATTTGTGTTCTCTTTGCATTGAAGAGAAATGTGACTTTCAGATCACTTTTGTCTTTCAGGTTGTGCGCTCACAGAAGGTATGTGTGGGTTCTCACAGGAAAATACCTGTATGTGTTTTAATTCCAGTTTTACTGATGCTAAGTACAAGGTGCGTGAGAATTCTGCTACAAGAATAATTGTACTTCCTCATATAAGTTATTTGTATGTTAGATAAAAAAAAAAAGAATAAAAAGACTTTGGGAGGGTTGTATTTGTACACTGTATGTAGCTATGCTTTGGGTCTTTTAGCTTTTTGTTATGATTCCCTCTAGAAATAACAGAAGAAATTGTGGAACCTTTCTATAGAGTGTAATTTGCTCTTTTCATCGTCTTCTCCAGTCCTTAAGAATTCCTTCTGCTGGGAAGCTGCTTGCTTACCCATGAAAGAAAAAAATCATACTTAGCCAAGGGATTATGACATCCAGATTCAGCACACGGAATTCTGAAGATTTCTAACTAATCAGATTCAGTCAATCTATCAATACTTCTGGTTACAAGCCACATTCCCCCCCAAATGGCAAGGATATTCATATTAAAAATCATGTCTCTTTATATATACATATGTACACACTCTTTTTTTGACCAGCTTCTTTAATGCTTCAGGAATCTTAAGGCTGAAGCAAGATCAGACTGGTGTTTCAATGCTACTGCCATTCCTTAAGAGCAAAAAATCAACAAGAACAAAATTTCTAGATACCATGCTATTCTGGGCTGTGTAAAACTCCCCTGATATATCAGCAACACTCACAAGGACAATAACAAGTGAAAAAAATTCCTGCCTTCTGATTCAGCTTAATTCAGGTTCGTGAGAAGCGATTCTCGTGAGCAGCCTTGTTTTTCAGTAGGTGTGGCAACATGACGGTTGAACGTTCTCACTCAGGACATACTGTCTTAGCATAAAGCCAACCTCTGTCTTTCCTATTCTTGCTTTCTCTCTTGGTTCTTTGAATCACAGTGTCTTTCCTCCTCCCCTGCTATCTCATGGCAGCAGAGCCATTAATTTGACTTCAGTTTGTTTGTGTCGTTCAGCTGAAGGTTTCAAGGGTTTTTATTTGATTAAAACTACATTAGGTTTAGTCTCTCATGATGATGATAACTCAATACACAAATGTGTTGCATTTGCAGAGTCCTACTTGCGGTATGGAAATTCCCTGAAGCTCACCTACCTCATTCTCTGTGGCAAAGCCTTGCTCTATGCGGTTTTGGTGAGCAGCCTGGTGTGGGCAGCCCAGGTAGGCTAGTGTGGTGCTTGAGGGCTGAGCTTCCTCACTAGTGTGGGGGTCAGTGGGTACAGATTGAATTTGTTCACCACTGTGGGGTTGTTCTCTGTGTGCTGTGCTGGGCTGTGTGGGGGTTAGTTCGAAAACCCACAAGTGATGAGTTTTCCATTATTGTTTCTCCAGAACTCCCATAAAAACGATGCTATCTAGCAAAGAAACTCCTTCTCAGAATACTCTTTAAACACATGGATAAAGACCAGAATTAAGGACAACGTCTCTAGAAAGTAAAGAAGGGAAATATCAGATATATTTTTCCATAAGCATTGAAAAAGGACTCATGCCTGCAGTGAAAGTAATAAGCAGAGTTTTTGAGGAGATACGTGCGATAAATCTGAACAAAGATTTACAAAGAACAATGGGATAAATATGAACAAATGGGAGAAGTTTAAATAACTACCAGGAAATGACTTTTATCAGTCAGTTTCTTATATATAGCCAAAAGATATTTCCAGTGTGGGTAGTAGAAGCCTCAGCACTTGTTCCTTTAAAAGCAGGACTCAGAGATGTATTCAAAAAGTGATTGGAGCAGATGAGGGTGAGTATGAACACAATCTCAATTATGGTATTGTGTTTTTGAAGGATACTGGAAGGAGTAGGTTTGTATTTTACTGGATCACAATCAGAATCACAGAATAGTTTTGGATGTAAGGGACCTTTAAAGATTATCTGGTCCAACACCCCTGCCGTAAGCAGGGACATCTTTCAGTAGACTGTGTTGCTCAAAGCCCCATCCTACCTAACTTTGGACACTTCCATGGATGGGGCATCCACAACTTCACTGGGCAACCTGTTCCAGTGTCTCCCCACCCTCATCATAACAAATTTCTTCCTTATAGCCAATCTAAAGCTACCCTCTTTCAGTTTAAAACCATTCCCCTAATCCTGTCACTATAGGCCTTGTAAAAAGTGGCTCTCTGTCTTTCTTGTAAGCCCCCTTTATAGATTGAAAGGCTGCAAGAAGGTCTCCCTGGAGGCTTCTGTTCTCCAAGCTGAACAACCCCAATGGCCTCAGCCTCTCTTCATAGGAGAGGTGCTTCAGCCCTCTGGCCATTTTTGTGTCCCTCTTCTGGACCCTCTGTAACAGGTCCATGTCTTTCCTGCAGTGGGGATCCCAGAGCTGGATGCAGTGCTCCAGGTGGGGCCACATGAGAGCAAGGCAGAGGGGCAAAATCACCTCCCTTGACCTGCTGGCCACTCTTCTCTTGATGCAGCCTGGGATATGGTTGGCTGGCTGGGCTGCAAGCACACATTGCTGGCTCATACCCAATTTTTCATTCACCAGTATCCCTAAGTCCTTTTCTGTAGGGCTGCTCACAATAAATGCGTCACCCACTCTGTACTGATGTTGGGAACCACCCTGATTCAAATGAGGGACCTTGCACTTAGCCTTGTGGAACTTCAGGATGTTCACATGGGCTCACTCATCAAGTCTGTCCAGGCTGCACCACTCAGCTTGGCGTCATCCAGAAACGTGATGAGGCTGCATTCACTCCCACTATCAATGACACATTGCTGAAGGGATTAAATGGTATCGGTCCCAATATTGACCCTGGAGGGAAACCACTGATTGCTGGTTTCCACTTGGACATTGAACCATTGACTGTAACTCTTTAGGCACAGTCATGTGCCAATTCCTTACCCATATAACCATCCACCAAACCCATATCTGTCCAGTTTAGCAGCAAGAATGTTGTGGAGGACCCTATCAAAGGCCTTACAGGAGTCCAGGTAGATAATGTCCATAGCTCTTCCCTTGTCCACAGATGCAGTCACTCTGTTATAGAAGTGCACCTGATTAGTCATCTAACACACAAAGTTATGTGTGAAGATATTAATTCAGTATGTAAGTAAATAATTTGTACAGGTTAAGATACTTCCTTGGTACCGAAATGGGCGAAAGTGTGGAGATACAACATGGTCATTTCTGTTAATGTTCTCAGGAGACACAAGAGCTGGTAAACCGATAAATATGGTCTATTATTTCCTAGATTATTTGTTAATTTTGTTTTGTTTTTTTGTTTGTTTTGTTTGTTTGTTATTACTATTATTATTATTATTATTATTAATAATAATAATAATAATAATAATAAATTATACCGGTTTGTTCTGTTTTGTTTCCTCTTAGGCTGGTGGCAAGCTGTGTAGGGAATAAATGAAGAGTCCTCTTCATCACATCAGCAGGAACACAGCAAGTTACTCTGCCGACCTTTCCATAGCAAAGGATCTATGCTTCTGTCTAAGAACTTCTGAATATTATTTCTTAGTGATTCTCTGTCCCCATCCTGCTCTTTCCACTTTATTGTAACCACTGCTGGGTTTTCCCTGTATTTCCAGATCATATTGTATCATATCACATAGAATCATATTTTTAAAACTAACACCTTCTTAATGCTCGGAGGCTGAGAACCCAGCTCCTTGAATTGGGAATAAAGTTTTAGCTTCTTTTACATTCAAGAAGTACGAACTGTTGCTTTTTAATTTGCTCTTTTGTAGCAACAATATCCTACAACAGAACTTCCAGCGATGTATAGTATCATATGGAACTCACAGTAAAGAACATTCACTGACAATCACTGTAGGAATAGCTCCTCTGTTATGAGAACAGTAGAAGGCTGACACAGTGCTTGTTCTGTGTGCCTGCAGCAGGAGGGGGGTTGCAGGCTTCAGAGCACGCTCCAGTGCCAGCAGCTGTGAGGGCGAGCACTGGGGCCAGCAAGCGAGCAGACTGCATGCCCAGGTTTGGTTTCTGGGTCACCCTCAGGGTCCAAGAGGGTCCCAGTCCATGCAGGCTGCCAGGACCGGGGAGTTCCATGCCGGTGGCTGGGCACACCAAGCGTCTGAGATGTCATGCTGGGACCCTGAGTGTGCATGTGCTGTGAGTATCTGTGAGTGAGGGGCTCTGTGCTGGGACGAGGAGTGGGGCTGCAGGTCTCAGAGGCTCACGTGTCTGCATGCCAGTGTGTGAGGGTACCAAGGATCAAGGACCAGCTGCTGGAGAGACTGAGCATCCAAGGCCAGCTACCGGGGGAGTCCACGCTGTGGTTGTGTGTATATGTCCCACTAACAGACCTTCATCCTGATCAGCCAGTGGGGGCACAGGATGACGGTCTGTTAGTGCCATCTGTGTTTGCATGAATGTTTCTGTCTGTACTGATTTGTGTGGCTGGCTGCTGGGGTGTGGGGGTGTGTGTGTGTGCGCACGCGTGTGCGTGTGTGTGTGTGTGTGTCTGTGCCCGTTGGGAATAGATGCTCAGCCTTGCCAGTGAGTGGACCTGGGGAAAGGCAACAGCCTCGCGCTATCGGGCTATTGGGTTCAGTAAGCCCAAATAATAGTTAGAATTCAGGATTCACTTCTAGCCCCCTTAGAGTATTTAGGACATTAACAAACCCATGCCTACTGCACAGAACTATTTAGATGGGTGGTGGCACATTTTGTCAGCATTAGGAAAAATACACTTCCTATACTTCATCTGAACTTTGTCAATAGTTTTTGTGCCACAGCAGTTCAGAATCTGTGAAGATGGGTCCAATCTTAGACTAAATGAAGAAGAGAAAAATGTGTGTGGATGGCAGAAGGGGTGATCCTGTGGGTTTACAGCCATGAATTTACTGGGTGCAGAGGGATGAAGAAACTACAAGTCTTTAGTCTTCTTTGGTATTGCCTGCAATATCATGCATGTTGCCAGCTGGGAAGTATGGAAGCATCTGCACAATAGCACAGCTCCCTCATTCATTTATTATGAAATGTAACTCCCACGCTATTACAGAAGGGCCTCACTGCTACCTGTCTCATCACAGAAGCTAAGTACTAAATAGGCCATTAAGACTGAGTCGCTCATTTGCTCATAGTACAGAAGCTAAAATAAAGATAAATGCGAGTAAATGAAGTTTAGGCAGCTATTTGTACAAAAGAAAAAAGTTACATATTTCAGAGTGAGAATTAAAAAAAAATACATTTTTTTAACTGCTACAAAAAAGAATAACTGACAGCACATGTGAAAAGCATTCCACCTATTGTGTACTCCTGTTTAACACTCCTAAGGCTCATCAGAATGTCCTCCTGTACCTTGCTCACACTCACCTTAATATCTGATTGGGGTGCTGCTAGTGGTTTTATATTGCTAGAGGATAAACACACTGTTACTTGACAAGGATGTGAGAGGATGATATAATGTGAGAGATGCAGGAAGGCTGTGCTGTGGAATGAGTGATGCAGTTCTCTTGTAAGAAGGAAGTAGCAACATGTTTATTGATGTAAAAGAGCGATTTAATAACATTTGACAGTAAATGCAACAGCTTAACATGATTTGATGGCAAGATGCACTTGATTTTTTACTGCACAGAGGACAGGGTCAGGCAGAACTGTCAGGGAGACCCTTCTGTCCAGTCACAAGGTTCTGAAAGGACCCCCTTGATTTCCAAACTCCTTGTCAGAGAGGAGTCCGGGTGCAGCTAGATCCAGACATAATCCCAAACTTGGTCAATGGTTTATATCTAAAGGATTATATATGCACAATGAATCGTTTATGCCACTTAGCTAAGATTTCAGTTTAACATGCTGTTAATTACTTTCTGAGAATCTGTTGTGGCAAGGAGCCTCTCAGCCTTCAGCAGTACCCTTGAGAGGCGTCCCTGCTCAAGGAGGTGTCCTGGCGTGCTGCCCACTGCCATGCAGGAGAGCTCAGTGGGCCCTGGGCTGCCCACAGTTCATGGGGTGAGATAATGGACCTGTAGTCATATTTGCATGATGACTATGGCCTGGAGTCTGACTAGAGCTGGCTTGAGCCTGACTTTGACCGACACTGTGGTCAGGTGGGTGCATTGTTCAAATTAACTGTTGGCTAATTAATAATTGCAATTATTTATTGTATTATTAATTATAATCATTAACAATAACAAAACAACAGTTGTGTTGTTATCTGTCTCCCCTGAATCCACTTTGAGTCAGATGCGACCATCACAAGCAGGCGCATCCATTCCATTACAGCTGCCACTGACAGTTATTACTTGAGCATTTTTACAGGGCGGGGTGGGGGATGGGGGGTGGAGAAGCATACCACCACAGGCTGTGAAAATGAAAGTTTGACTGCTATCAGAATGTAACTGTGGGAAGAAGAAAAGTATCAGACCAGAGCTGTTGCTGAACTGAGTTCAAAAAGGCAAGGGAAGAAGTCTTCACATTCCCAAAGGTCAGGAGTCTTGTCCATTCCCATCTTGTGATACCTTTATTGTGACAATAATGTTGTCCAGACTGGTGGATCTGGCCTAGAAAGCATTGCTTTAGTTCCTAGGACTTGTTCAGAAACACTCCTGAGAAGAAGAATGAACAGTATAGAGCGCTGTTGATCTTTGATTAAACCATATGTTAATTTCTTGGAATGACTTGTGCATAATTTAGGCCCATCTTTGTGGTGATGAAGATGATTGAACCACCCTGGATTATGGAATAGCTACAGGTGGTATGGAAGTGCATCTGTCCTTTATTGTCTCCAGCCAGTGGAGTCTTGCAAAAGAATAAACTGGACAAATGTCTCCTTTTCTTGGAAAAGAGAAACCGTGAGCAGACCTCAGGCTGTCAGGAGCTGACATCAACAAGCCAAGGCCTATAACAAAACCAGTTTGGACACTAATTTCAGAGATCCAAGATACAGGACCGAAGGCATGACTAGAGATAAGCCACAATGTGCATATGAGGGCTCCATCCAGAAGACAAGCTACTTACAATATGGGCACAAGGTCCACTCAGGAGGCAGCAACAGAGGCAGGGCTGGATACAAGTACACCTACAACAGAGATCAGGGAAGAGCTGAAGGCCCAGGTCTAAGCTTAAGTGGAGATCCTGGGCCCATGGGCTGAGGGTGAAGGTCACAGATGAGGGTGGTTGGGGACACTGGCACACTCAGGCCCTAACAGCAAGTATCACAGAGATAGCCTGCCTGAAAGTACTGCTCAGACAGAACGAGACTTTGACTACCTCTGTCCTGTTCTTTCTTGGTGATTCCAAGATGTACTGAGAAAAAAAGCACAGATCACCATTGTCAGAGTGCCCTACCTGAGTGTTCCAGACTACATCTGTTAAAAACTTTACATACTTGTTACGTACACAGTGGAATGCTAGAAGGTGATTGTCACCCAGGTAACAAATGCTGAGTGGCTTCAGATAGGAGAAAGTCAAAGATACCAGCCTGGTGTGGCATGACTGGCAAGGCCAATGTCGATCTACTCCAACCATCTCAGGTAGAGAAATATTTGAGACAAGAGCTTCTCCAGACAAACACATTAATGAATGTCCAACACTGTAGAAGACGGAGCCTGAGGTCCACTTAAAATCCAGGTGACCACCCTGGACTTAGGCTGGAGTAAAAGTCCTGCTAACCTGAGTCCAGGGTGCTGGCCACAGCTGCACTGAGGGGTTTGATTGATGTGTTTGCTATACACTGTGCACACATGCCAGAAATCCTAGAATAACAATTGCTACCTACTCACTAAACCCAGGCCACTCCGTAAATATATTTTAGTTTCTATGTCATGCAGTGGTATTTTCTTCTTGTGACTACCTCACCTCTAAATCACCCCATTCTCAGCTCTGCACTGTCCCTTGTTAGTGCACCCGGGCTGTTTAGCTTCCTACCTGTATGCAGCATCACTAGGATGTGCTCATTCACATGTCAGTGTCTCTCTAGCCTCCAGCCTGTCACAGCCATCTCCCCTTCTTGTTTCTCCTCAGATATAAAGACAGGATGGGCTTGGTCAGTGGTGGTAGGTCACAGGAGACAGATAACACAGTATAACTCTGCATAGAGAAGTATAGGAGCCCTTCTGTCTTTCCAGGTGTCTCTGCAATACAGACATGCAACACAGCCAAGACCACCTGTCTTCTAAAGTTCAGTGTCTATAAGCACAGGCTGGCCTTTTGTTTGTCCTCACTCACTGGTGGTGAAGCTGAAGGAAACACTGGGTTTGCATGAAGTTCAACCATTGTGGGAACACTGGTGAGACAGTGATGCATTCCTTCAGGAATGAACCCTTAGAGAAGGGATAAAGCCTGAAGCTTACTCTGAGATCATAATCCTGAAGAGTGTGCCCAGCAAGAACAGATGGACCAAAACATAGAGAATCTTCTCCTGATATGCAGAAGTCACCCACATAAAGCAACCTTTTTTTTTTCCTGTAACAACATCCTGCCAGTGTTCCTGCTTGTCTTCCTGTGGGATGGCTTCTAGACTATGTTGCAGATTGTGTGTGTAGAAATACATTTTGCTCAGTCCACCACTGTTCTATATATATTTCCACCATTGCAGACAGCCTTAAGCAGGTTATCCTCTGGGCAGAAACTAACAGGTTTATGGTCATTAATGAGCAGCCACATGCCAAATATATGGCTTCACGCACTGTCTTTCTTCTCCCACATATAGGCTTCCACACTGCAAGATTCTGTCCGGTTGAGGGATGAGGAGAAATTAATACAATATCATAATGAGAAAAAAAATAGTAATTTCAACACATTTACAAACACTCTTCTTGCTAGAAGAAAGCACCATTTCAGGTAAGTGACTTCTAGGAAGGAGGCTACCAGAAGGTCTACTGTATCTCCCTCTCATTCCTGTTAACCCCTGACAGCACAGCCAGCAGGATACTCCTTAGTCTGCTTCCCAGTTTCCTATGAAACAGCACCTACACCAATTCTTCCGGGGAAATGGATTCTGTGGCCTAGGTGTTAGCTGGCATTCCTGCAGGGTCTCTTGTGAGTGTCAGCCCTGGCACCATCTTCCAGGATGACACATCTCCCTCCTGGATTTCTCACACGGGATGTTTATATTGCTCCCTCCCAATTTTGTTTTGGAGAGGGCTGTATTTTGGGATAGTTTCTGTAGGGTTGTGGTACATACTCAGCAGTTCGGTGCTGGGACCCAGGTAACAACAGTGGGTAAGGAAAAGAAACCTATGCTTTTAACAAATACATGACACTGGAATATTATTTTTTTTTAAGAAATCTTTTGTATGAAAACTGGGCAAAAAGGAAGTTAGGGGAAGTAAATGCAGGGCAGGTGAGCTCCAGGAACTCAACTCTTCTTTAGCACAGCGTAGTGATGGCAGAAAGGGGTGGCAGTCACTGTTCCTGCTTTCATTTACAGAAGGTGTCTCAGATTGAATCTTGACACTAAGACTGAGAACAGGACACAGAGAGAGATGGAAAGAGCTACTTCCCAGACAGGTTGGATTCACTACATACAGTACCCCTTGGAGCAATATACCATCTGTTTCAGCATATTCTTCTGCAAAAGCACAGTGTTTTCTAACACAGATGAGAGCAGAAAGGTCTCCTCTGTTGTGACCTCATGAAAGGCAGGATATGGCATGACACCATACAGGGTTTAGGTGCAGTTGAGAGCTTACAGTGGCAGACAGTTCTGGTACTTCTTCAAAATACTGTGCAAACTCACTGCTGTACTTTGGACAGGGCACTCAGCTGACAGTGCTTAGTAAGTTCCTTTAGGTATTTTTGTTTCTACTGTAGAATATTATTTTACTACAGAATAAAATGCTGACACAACCAAGATAACGTGCTAAAAAAAGTTGGTTTAGGAAACAGGGCTAAAATGATTTATTATCTTGGCAAAAGGCAGCTTAGAGTAATTGTTAAATCCATGTCTACTGATGTAAAGGAGGAAAAGAAGTCTCTATTACGAGACACGTTCATAAATGAAATGTTTACCTGGATTCAGTGTGAGATCAGAAAAATAGGACAAAACTGTAATGGGTTCTTCAATTTTGCTGAGATCTCTGAACTTAAAAGTATCAGAGATAAAAGAGTATCGCAGGAAAGTGACCAATACATGCCTTCACTAGTCTTGCAGTCTTTGCTTGGCATACACTCTTCATATTGTGATAGTCTAGCAAAACCTTTCAGTATGACCAACACACCTATTCTAATATATTTGCATTCTTATTTAAAATCAGTGCAGCAAAATCAGGAAGGGGCAAAGCTTTAGAATATATGCCATTATATTTGCCTGTGTGACTGGTGAGAAGAGGAGCTGTCTTCCATTTCTGGCATCTGTCATCTAAGCAAATCCTCACACACCTGCTAATAAAAACATAGGCTGATTTCCAGTCAAAATACATGCAGAATTCGAGAGTGGCAGAGGAGGGAACAGAACACTATCCAGATGAGAAGTGATGAGATCTTGACTCAGGACCTGAGGAAACAGACATGCACAGAAAGAGAGAAAGATAATAGAGGATGAATGAAGAGAATCAGTTTGCCTCCTTCTCATTGTATATCTTAACAGAACAAATCAGACAATTGAATTGTTTTTTTCAGTTCGTACCTTAGCTTCAGTAAGCTTGGCTATTGGTCAGTACCCTGAGAAAAAGTTTTGTACTTGCTCTGTACCTTTGTATTTTAAAACCTGAAGCCACATTCTCTTCAAGTAACCTATTGATTTTTATTTAAACAGCACACATAGCATGTCATACTTAGTACATACTGTGCTGAAAAGAATTACAATTTAATGTAAATATAATTATCTTTTAGACTGAAGAACATGAACCTGTATGCTCAGCACTACAGGTCACGTTGGATCTTGAATTCAACGTCCAGTTTCCAACACACATGTTTCTACAAAAAAAACCCCACATGATGTGATATTGAATTGTATGAGGGTGAAGGCTCTCGGCTGTCTTGCTTTCTGTTTCAGGGAAGGACAAAGAAATCCTGCCTTCAGCTGTGGCCATCTTTTCCCCATCAAAGCAAGAGATCCAACAGAAGAACAAGGCCACGCTGGTGTGCCTGGCCTCTGGATTCTACCCTGACCACCTGAGCCTGGTCTGGAAGATGAATGGCGCTGAGAGGACAGAAGGGGTGGGGACAGATGAGTTTTCCGCATGGAATGAGAGTACCTACTCACTGAGTACCTACTCAGTGACCTGGGCTGAGGATCTCGGCCCAGGAATGGTTCAACCCTTTGAATCGGTTTGAGTGTATGGACAATTTTTTTAGCAATGGAACACGGGAATTAATACACAAATTAATCTATGGTGATGCTGGTGAGTAAAATATGTATGGGTGTGGGGTCATCTTCTGTAGGCTCCTATACCTAGAGTAAGCAGCCATTACTGAAGACATGTTTCTTGCCAGTCTACTACACTAAAATCAGACCTGTCAGTTCCCAGGAAACTGAGACCCTGCACAGGGATCCAATCCTGTTCTTCTCCAAACTTGCTACAAACCATGTAATTCTCATTCCCATCCCCACCCTCTATTATACAAGTGATTGCACAAACAAAGCACTTCTTTAAAAGAGGTGCTGATACACATCTAGGCTCAAATAATATATCCTATTTCTTCTGTTTTTTTCGATTGCAGTGTCCTCAAAGGTAAGTTAAACCCTCAATGTTTTCCTCTCTTGACAGTGAGTTTATCTATACATACACCTGTGTATGCAAAAAGAGACATATTTTGCATGTATGTGTCTCAATATGTCCTGTGTTTGCTTTTGCTGGCAGGCACAGCTATCCATGCCTGTATGCACGGGTGCAGGATTGTAGATGTGTGGACACAGGCATTCATGTTCTTGTTGAATACACATATGTGGATGTGACCATCGAAATTCTGTCTACTCTCATGAAATCTTCCCTGAGACTGGCTGCTAGAACTCAACATTTCAGCATCAAAATATCACTTAGAGCAGCAGACCCACCTGTAGCATAAAAATGGATGTTGATATTCTAGCAAGCAGTTGGAACACTTTGCTGAGTCACTGACTGCACGTTCTACAAGACATTTAGAGGTAGCTCACTCAGGAATAAATGAAGGACAGAGTCATACCTTTTTTGTATTGATGTAGGTAGGTAGGAAGGTATGAGGTAGGGATAACACAGGCCAAGAGAGAGGAGCGCTTGTGTGGCTTTGGAAGCAGAATATCTGGGAATGCAATAGCAAGGCAGGAGTAGGAGGCATAGAGTGGGGACCCTGGAGGAAGCTTCTGTCTAGCATAGCCAGGGTCTTCAACAGAAGGGGGAATATCTCTGAAGCCCTGAGCAGAAAACAGGACCTCAGAATCAAAGCACATGATGTGCCAAAATGTGCTTGAAAATATCTCTTCAAGGGAACAGCAGCTGAATTTTAGAAAAACAGGATGCGGTTTGACATTTACTCAAAACAGCATTTTGATGTCGCATCAGCCTCTGTTACCACAACCCACCCACACCAGGGTGCAGTGCTCTGCTCACCATGTTACAGTTGGATGGAAATAGTGACACCGACGGTTTTTGTCTCATCACACAATCTTCTTGTTACTCAAGTCTGCGATGGGGTTTGCATGCTCAGCTGCTGTTTCTGTTGTGCAACACACAAAAAACGAAAGACTTGTGGGTTTGGGGGAGTTGCTGACCTACTTTTACAAACTTAAAAAAACCCAACCAACAAACCATGCTTTTTCCAGGTATCTCAAAACAGCAAAGCAAGATGATAAAACCATATACTTGTATGTTTTTAAGGGAGGGGACTTCTGGAGGTCTCTCAATCCAAACTGCTGTTCAAAACACAGCTAACTCCAAAGCTAGATCATGTTGTTCATAACTTTGTCCAGGTGATTTCTGAATATCTCCAAGGATTTGACAAGCTGAGAAAGCTGCTCCAGTGCCGAAGCACCCTCTGGAGGAAGTATTTTTTCATAATGTCCAACCAGAGTTCATCTTGCTGCAGCTTGTTCCCACCAGCTTCCACTGTGCCCCTCTAAGGCTCCAACTCTGTTTAGGCAGTTGAGTGGTGCAGTTAGCCATCCCTAGCCTCCTCCTCTCTCAGAGGAGCAAAATCAATTCCCTCAGCCTCTCCTCTCATGTTTCTGCTCCCCTGATCATCTTAGAGACCGTCTGCTGGACTCTATGATTTATTGCTATCTTGTTGTACTGGGACTGGGGCAGGGTAGGGGCGTGCATGGACAATAGAGGTAGTATTCTAAATGTAGCTTCCCAAGTGCTTCAGCATGCTAACTACCTGCTTGCTAATGCAACCAGAAATGTAATTAGCCTTAATTGCAGAAAGTCTTGTTCAATTGCTTTTCTGCAAAGCTGCTCTCTAGCTGGTCAGTGGATATTAAAAGGGCTCAGGTAAAGGTTATTTCACCTTTTCCCAGGGGATGTGCCTGTAATCCAAGATCTCCTCTGCCAGTGCAGAAATGCTGTGCAATAATGACAAATTGATTTTTTCCCTTGAAGATCAGTATGCTTATCCTTCATACGTGGTAATAGAGGTACTCCTTTGCCCTATAGCATTTACAACATAATTTGACATAATTCAGATTGAGATAAGAATAGTCTCAGAAAGTGGATGCTGTGATTAATTATGGAATGTTCCCATTCTACATCCTTTCCTTATCCTTTCCAAAACCCTCTGACTGGAAACACATTATTATTATTTATTCCAGAACTAGCAAATTATGCAGGTGACTTTTACACACCACAAGTGTTTTGCTTTCTTGCTTTAGGACAATTTGTTATACTATCACCGAGGAGCACTTACACCAATTAGTACCTGCTGCTATGACTAATCCCACTGCATCGATGACATTATCTCAGAGAATGGTGATGCTAGAAACATTGATAGGTCTTTTTGTGTGAGACCAAGACTCTTCATGCCAAGCCTGAAATATTCCACCAGGGAGAGATTATATAGTAAATAAAATTACATCCATATCCTGCTTGTTCATCTTTTTATGTATTTGTTTTCAAAATATGGATGCTCTCTGGAGCAGTGTTTATGTTTGAGTTCATATGCCAATTCATTCTAAGTTGCATACTACTTTGTACTATCTCCCTTTCCTCTATATTCTCCATACACATGTTACTTTTCAGCACTGTATGCACTTGCAGACATTGCTAAAGGCTCCTCTTTTGCCATTTGAATCCAGTCTGTGGCATATTAGTTCTGTTTAGCTTCTGTTCTTGTATCATCTTTTGTTCTGATCCCTTCTCATTACTGTTGACAACCTTAGTTCTACAGGTTTCTTTTGATTAGGATGACCTTTCCAAGCACAGTGAAAAGGATTGGGATAGCAGGGCACATACAAGTCACTATCTCTAAAGTATTTCAGACTTAGATGTATATATTTCTAGGACCTGTGTCAGGTAAGAAAATGGCTTAGGGGACAATAGTTTGTGGCCGTGTAGATTGCAGTTTCCTTTTCCTTTATTTTATGGCTGCATTTGGTTAAACTAACTTTGTTGATGGTTCTGATAAGATAGAGAATGAATGGATGACCAGGAAAGAGGCGATCAGCGATCAGCCTGCAGTTCAGAGACTCGTTCTGCCCCCCGGGCTCCAGCTGCCGCACCACAGCTGGCTGCGAGCCGGCTGCTGGCCCCGCACCTGTGCTGTGCTGCTGCGCTGGGAGACCTGCCCGCCGGCAGTTTGTGTAAAGCAAGCAAGTGACTTTGAAGTGTTGTGTCTACACTGCTGGCGCAGAAGTAGACAGCTGAGTGGTTCATCTTCACAGATAAAATCTCCAAATAGAACTCTGCGAGGCTTAACCGGTTAGCTTTGTATCCAATGTGAACATCACCTTCTTTTTCCTGATTTACAGCAAAGGAATAATAGATCAGTTGCAGTCCCTTCCCTGGCAGCTGCAGGTACCAGTACATAGAAGGATGATTGTCATTTTGACTGCATGCCAGCATAGCTTTCTCATCTTCTTTCAGCACAAGACCTGAGGTTTGGGTGATTTTAGCTCCTACAAGATGAAGCAAAACAAAACCACAGTAAAACAAGTAAGATACATTCTCACAGCAACAGAGCAGGTATCATGACTCTACTTACTTGCTTCAAAGAAGTACATGGCCACACACCACACTGTCCACGTCCTCATTTCTGCCTCAGTACTCAGGGAGCATGCCCCTATACGGTTCTTATATAGGTCCGTTTCACATGTTTCTCTTAAACCAATAGCAGAGGACTCTGTAACAGCTAAACCTGTGCTGAAAACCCAGCTCCTTCCTGCAAGAAATTTCAAGCAAACACTTTGTTTCAAGTGTATCTGTTGAAAACACACAAACTGGCTCAGGTGAAAGTTTTTCCTATTCTATCAGTCAAGATACTATTGTATGTGACAATTGTCTTTTTATTGACCCAGTTATGTTTTATTTTACCTTTTGATATTCTGTTTCCAGAGTAGAATAGAAAACGTTTAGTGTAACCAAGTAAAGCTTTTTTTTTTTTTTTTGAAGTGGAGGTTTTTTTGTTTATTTGGTGTTGGTTGGTTTTGTTTGGTTTTGTGGGGGTTTTTTTGTTATATTGGTGACCGCTGGAATTTTTCTATCTGCAAAACCAACAAATAAAATACCTGCATTCAGACTGTAAGTATTTGTCTTCCTTCTCAACCTGTCAGAACCAGCATGCATGATCTGGGTTGAGAAGATCTTTATATGGGAGCCTGTTGTAGCCTTAACACACACAAAAAGTGAAGGAAATGGGTTGTTCAACATCCGACAACTTCTTTTCCCTTAGTTGTCGCAGCAGTACCTGTACTAATTATAGACCTGACTTGCAGGATTCAGCGTGATACCACTATCTCTGACATGATATTTTTACCTGTGTAAAGAAGAATGTCCTACCGTGGTATTTTGGATGCACAGTGGGAACTGTCACAGCAGACATTTGCCATCTATAGCTTTGAAATGAGGCTGATGCCAAAATCAGACAACTAAGATCTGTGCTACTGGAACTGTTCTTTCTTATTTAAGTGAAAGGCTACCACCTGGTGGAATGAACGGGTTTTTACAGTGATCCTTAGGGGCTGTATTTCCCAGTTTTGTTTTTGCAGTGGCAGAACTGCACGGAAAGAGTACTGGGACTAGTGCACCACACACAGGTATGTCTGCCAGTAGACTGGTGGCTGTGAAATGCTGAATTGAAAATGTTGACTCAGAAATACGCAAATTCTTCATCCGTAGGAGAAAGATCTCAGAGTTGACGTTGAGAATGGGATTTCACAACATCAGCATAATGCAGCTGAGGGAGGGAACTAGTGTGTGGAGTAGCTGATGAGGTACCTAACTAGGTAGGCTGTAAAAGTTGTCCTAAAATCCGGGTAAATGGGCTGGAAAGAGAAGCCTCCCTTCACACAGAAGACACAGAGTTTTCCTCTGGGTTTGTGTGGGACTGGGGGCAGAGGAGTTGTCTACAGCAATGCAATAGGTAAAACGTTCAAGGAGAACAACTAGATACAGATCCCATGCTGTCATCGTTTCAAGCCAGGACATGAATCCAGACAAACCAACTTTCTAGTGTACTGTGCTGTAGCGTACCGCAAAGTGATTAATGACAAATGTTTTTCTACTGTATAAAACCCACAAATGTATAGCTTAGACTTCACGTGACAGATTCTGTGTCTGATCAATATATATTTAAGTATTTAGCACAAAGTGAAAGCATTTCAAGAGGAAAATCTGACCTGCATCATCCTGTTATACATTAGATGTTAAGTTAAGGCCAAAGCAAGCAAGGGGAGGTACAAACCCCAGGCTGCTAATTTCCAGCTGAGTATTTTACTTCTAGGACTACCAAGAGTGGGCAGTTGGAGGGAGAGACCTCATCACCTAATCCTGGCAATAAGTTTGTTGGGAGGTGGGCTTCCAGACAAAGTGGTAAAAATAAAGGTGTCAAAATGTCCTGCTGTGGCTCTGAGCATGACAGGGCCTGGGTAATTGCCAGCTCAGTGCTGGGACAGGCTTGCTTTCTTCTCAATGGGAACGAACGTGGCATGGGCTTTGTGACTGGTATCCAGGAACATATGGAAGCTACTTCTGAGGGCGTATGAAGCAGTTGTGGAATACTGCGGCACCACTGTCTGTGGGACTGGCACCGTGCATTGCTGCAGCCAACAGGTTGTTCAGCAAAGCCAAACCAGCGCATTCTGACACTGCGTGCTCCATGTACCTGGGAAACGTGGACAGGCCTGTGGCCATCTCCCACAGCTGCACCACTGCCCTATTAGCCAGTTATTCTGGGATTTTTGTGTAACTCTGAAATTGCAAATCTGGAAAAAAATTATCATTAGCAAAGTGAATATTTACAAGAACAAAACATGTCGAGAACTGCTTCAGCAAATATGAGTATGTCTTTTAAGAAAATACACCTACAATTTAAAATAAAGTTCAGTAAAAATACTGCTTTTTATTTTTGTGAAAAACATTATTTGATTGAACTCCCTAAGTATTATCCTGTCAGGAAAAAAATGTAAAATAATGATGAAAAAATGAACAGAAGCTGATAGAGGTACTGGGAAACATCAATAGAAAGCCTTTTGATTAACTCAGAATTTCTTCGGAGCTTGGCAATGATTGTATTTGTGACGTGGAATAAAACTTTGAGCAGACTTCAGTAACGAGGGGTTCCTTTCGCAGTCAGCTTCCAGTAGTACCAGGCGGTGAACCCCTGCGTTTATCATGAGGCGGTGTGGGGCCGTACCTGCGGCGAGGGCGGGCGCTGCCGGTGACCCCAGCACGGGGCCGGGCAGCGGCCGGGAATGCGGCGGGGCGGGGCCGGGCCGTGCGGAGCTGGGGCTGTTCGGTGCGGTGCCGGGCGATGCCGGTGCGGGTCCGTGCGGAGCTGGGGCTGTTCGGTCCGGTGCCGCGGCCGCGGGCAGCAGCACACACCTCCCGTGCCGCTAGGGCCGGGCTGATGCCGGCTGGCCGCCGGGATGAAGCTGGGGGGACGCAGAAACGGGCCTGCCGCCAGCACAGGAAGGAGCTTCCGGACAGGGGTGGTCCTGGGCTCCGCGGCAGGCGGCCTGCTGCGGCCGGGGTGCGCAGCAGCAGGGGCAGATCCGCTATGTGGTCCCGGCCCGTGTCCCGCAACAAGCGCCCGGCAGCGGCAGCGCCCCCCCATGCGCTTTGCCGATGCTCACGGGTTCGCATGAGTTTCGTCTCCATTTAAAGGTACAGTGCCCTTTCCCCGCCCCCCCCCGCTTGTCCTGCGGGGTGGGGGCTCTGTTAGTAAGGGGCTTCCTTTGCTGGGGGGTGGATCTTTTAGTACACTAATTAGGCTAGTTCTCATAGTTCCTGTGATTTTCTGCTTAGCTCATTAACCATTTGGTTCTCCTCGAGCTTATCTTGTTGTGTCCCAGCCTGACCCATTTATGGTGTCTGCTCCTTCTCCCGAGGCCATGCTTTGTTAACTGTTTGTAAGGATTTAACTGACATCCTCTGGTTTTCAAACTCACTCTTCTTTTTCACTATAGATATTTACATTTCCCCCCTCTCTTTCTCTTTTTTAAAGTAAATAATCCTTGCATCAATGTTACTGTGGGCAAAACAGCTTTACTTTACTTTCTGATACAGGCCAGGGTCAGAGAAGGGACCCTTTTAGCCAGGGCACAGAGAGCGGTGTTCGCAGAGTCTCAATGCCACGTAGTCATCCAGAAACCACACAGGCCAGCAGGGAGAAAGGAGGCTCCTGGCCCACCTGGGAATAATCTGGAGCTGGGGATAAAACTCGGGCTGCCAGGGCCCCAAAGATAAGACTCTAGAAGGGACAAGGAACGTCAAGAGAAGCCTCCCTAAGTTCAGACTCCTTAACAAAAGCCACTGTACTCTGCTCCAGAGAAAAAAAGAAGAAAAAAGAAAGATTAAAAGATTTTTTTTTTAAAAAGAGTAGTCTGATAACCAGAACCCTGTAGAAGTCAGGTCTTCACCAGCAGAGGAGGGAGACAGGACATTTAGTACAGAATTACCAAGGGAATTTATACTCTCATGTTAGCTGTGTGCACAGTGGTCCCTCAGCCTAATGCATAGAGGAAAGCAGAGTTTATATATGTTACAATACAGTTGTATAGACCAGTCAAATTACATTAAGAAGCAGGCAAGTCAGTTATTATTGCTTGCATAATCAATATGTGCTTATCCCATGTAGGATCAGCACATGCTTGTCTCATGCAGGTGGTGTAGAGGTATGGTCAGTGCTGTGTTCACCTTCATTGTTCTGAACGCATGTCCCGTGCAGATGGAGGTTTTATAGTGGATTCTGGTTGGTTGCTGTTCTGGCCATGGTTATACGCCTGGTTTCTTAAGTCAAATCTCCTATTATTTTATTGTCAGTATGTGGTGTTCTCATCTGGTAGGAGCTGGCTCGAGTTGGACCTCCAGGTCACGTTGACCCTGAGGTAAACTAACTTCACAGTCCCAGGTAGTGTCCATACTTCTAAGCAAGTCACATCACGGTTAGCACCTTGCCTTTCACAGACCCCACCAAAGATCACAGTCTTTCCAGCCTGCCAGCTCACCTCTCAAGTGCTGTCTGCTAAGGTGTCCAAGGAATGGACCTGGAGGGAAGCAACACAGGGCAAGCCTGGCCTATAGAAGGAACTGCTAAGCATGCTCAAACACTCCTCAGGACCGGTAGACCTGTCACTGGTGACCAGGCCAGCACTTGCTCCCAGGATTCTCATTTCCAGCCTAACTGGACTTTGGAGGAGCTAGCTTTGGAGATGGTCCAGGCAGGATTCGCAAAGACCTTGTCTCAGACCTATAACATGCTGAGCATGAGGAACATTTCAATTTCAATTTCAAATTCAAGTGATTTCAATTGTTACCAGACTCTCTGAACTCAAACGCGAACAACAGGCATGTGTAGTATTGCTGAGAGCCATCATGTAGAACAGCAAGCTTAGCCCCAGCCTCCAGTCTCCTGTGCGAGTTTGGATTGCCTGGCACACCATCCAATAAGTGAGGGAAGACTACTGGTCCATCAGGCTGACCCTCTGCTTGTATCTGTGGGCATGACCACCCAGAATAGCTGCAGGAGAGCACTAGACAAGGATACAAAGGCCAGACTGTGCTGAAGTTTCTCCGAAGCACTCCTGGTAGGGTTTCACATAGTATCCCACAGTGTGCTCCAACACCAGAGCTGGTGAGCAGTCATTTGGCTCAGAGCCCATTGTTGGGTAATGTGATGATGCAGACACAATGCATCCGAGGTAGGTAGAATGGGCCAAAGTGGAGAGGAGAAGGCCAGGGCCTCCTGCAACACAGAGTTTCTGTCAAGGCAGAAGTGACTGCCTGCTGGCCTATCAGACTAGGGACCATCTGTTTAGTTTGCATTAATTGTGGAAAAATGGTTTTGGACTTCTCACCTTTCTCTTCTGCTCCTGAGCTTAAACACTCCCCTGTGAGACAGCTATTTTCCCTCCAGCATGAGATGTTTCATGAATTCATCTGTCATTCTTGAAGAAAGACCATTACAATTAGCTTAGAGCATGCCATTATTAGCACGAATGCTGCTAAAGCAAGCCTTACAGCTAGCCATGCGCACAACAAACAGCTGTTCTGCTTACTGCTGGGTGAGGTCTGAAAACCAAACCCACTCCTTAGCCCAGAACCCAGCCTACTGCCTGCCTGAAGAGGCCTCCGACTGTTCCTTAAGGAGAATTTATCTTGCTCTGGAACTCCTGCTTGGACTCTCAAGACCATTGCTAAGCTGTTCCACTACAGAGTTAAACAGATCAAAGCTGCCATGTCAGCTTGGTGCTTGACCTCACCATGAGGTTTCTAAGCTTCCACATTTGTCTCAAGAAGAGTCCTGTATTTATCTGACATTGCAGACTTTTCCTGAAGGTGATTTTTTTTTCTCTGAGCCTGAGAATACGTAGTCAAGGATGCAAACTGTTGTGGTTACGGACAGAAATCTTTCAACCACATTCATGTTCATCTTGTTCACTGTGAAACCAGAAAGCACCTTGGTGCAAGCAAGCCACGTTAGCTACTGTAGGAGAGCTATCCTTTTCCTCACCTGCATTTTGTGCACAGACAAGCTGTCTGCTAGGTCCTCCTGTCCAAGCAGACACAAAATCAACTGTAAGGATGCAACAACTGTACCATACATTTTGCATGCACAAATCCTATAAGTATGTACATATAGATAAATATATATTTGGGTGCCCTGGCCAATCTTGCTGCAAAGCACAACAAGTTCAAAATTTTTACTGCCTTTTCTATGGTTGTTTACTGTTCACTTGATTATACTTGTCAGAACTGTTACTGCTTTTATGCAGGAAGTAAGCTGCAGTGCATGGTTGTGTGTCAGCAACATTAGAGTTCCTTTCTTTGCTTTATTAAGGTGCAAAGTGAAGCTTAAACAGAATATTTTTATTAATAGACCAATGGCATTTTCATTTATTTCATATTTCATTCATATCAAAATAAAGGAAACATAAAAGTTGAAGACGATATTAAAGTCAACATTACAGCCATGCCTGCTGTCCTCTCTGCCCGGCACTTTGGAACCTACTGAACAGATGTAGGCAAGATCTAACTATGTTTGGTTCTCAAAAGCATGACTTTCATTGACAGACCTTGCAGAAGTAGTTCTGTGACATTTCCCATGAAATCCCTACTGTATTTCTAGGATGACATCTCCTTGCTCTGGATTGCACAAGGATTGAATTATTGTTTCAGTAATGCTAATGGGATCTGAGAAGGGTTCCAATCAATGCCTCTATTTTGTCAAAGTAACTTGGCCTTGTGTCATTGGAAAAGACCTTGAGCTGGCCTTTCCTGAATGATGCTATGCCTTTAAAATGCTCCCAAGAACCTTTTTGCACTGATCCAGTGGTCACTAGGTAGGAGAGAAAGCCTTTAGATGAGCCAGCAGGAGAATGTCAACATAAGAACAGGCAATTTGTAAGTATGTTCCATGAGAGATCACTTGTGCTTTTTCTAACAGCAAATGCAAAGCAGGATGTGCAGGGCAAGGGTGCATCTAACACAGCAACACAACAAAGCAGCTTGCAGCTCTTCCTGGTAACTGAATGCACTCTGTCACTGAAAGGAGACTCCAGCGTTTCTGGTACAGAGGTGTGCACCACAGCTCACTTGAATAAAATGCCTCACTCGCTAATGCTCAGGCTGAGCTGCATTTCACCCTGGGTTTGCTGGAGAACTCAGCATTGCTTTCCTTGTGCACAACTCACATGATTAATTTTTTTTTTTCAAAAGGAGGTGTCTCCCCTAACTTTATGGCTCTGGATGTGGAATCTTGCTACCCTCTACTGCCTTTTTTGTGCTGTTGCAAGAGACCATGTTATTAACACCAGCTGAAGGTGCTTTAGATCAAGTGGCAGAGGCACATAACTTTGAATGGATTTCTAGTCCTAGATCCCTTGGTTTTTAAAGTGCTTCATCTAGGTTTGTCCACATCTTCCTGTATGCATTTGTACACCAGTTAGTTAGCTAGCACACAAGGCCAAATTCTTACAGAATGATGTTGTTCTATGGTTCTGACTGGCTGATCAAAACAAGCCACATGTTAATCAAGAAAAAGCTGCTAAAAGATTGGGGGTTTTGTTGCTGTGGTGGCACTTATGCAAGACCACCAACTTAGTCTTAAGTCACCATAGATAGTCCAAATGAAATTAATCAGGATTACATTTATCTACAGCAACTTCATTCACTGAAGGAAAACTGGCTGTTGTGCTTTTATGTTCTGAAGTTATTTCTGTTTCATCAGTTGCAACTGCAATTTCCCGTTGTGTACAACCTACAGAGATGTTCTAGGAAAGGAATTGCACTTACAGACAAAAATGCATTTATTGTACCAGAATTTACATCTAATAATAGCTTTAAGGAAAATAAAGCAATAACTTTAAAAACCTAGTGATAAGGATATTAGCACTGAGTTTTTCAGGGAGCAGTAAGAGCAAGGGAAGAAGGCCATTTCTTCCCACAGGATAAGATACGTAAGACCACAAGACAGGCAGAAGCATCCTCCTCACTGATAAGGTCACAGTACCCAGGCACAGCTGGTAACAGTGAGAGATTCTGTCAACTGATCATAGGATAAATAGAGAGTGACAAGTCAAGTCCATGTTCCACCCATGAACCAAATCAACAAGCCAGAAACAATAAAGGTGAAGACTAAGCACTACCTACAACATAGGTTAGACAGGGAATATGTGCCCAGGTTTGAGCTTAAATACAGCTCCAGGGGCAATGGACAGTGAGAGACTGCATTGTTGGAGGGTTCAGGTGAGGTTGTTCAGAGCAATTAAGGCTTCCTGGTGCACGCAGGGCCCTGACTGTCTTGCTTGAAAGAGTACAATATCAACAGATGAGAGAGGAAATCATAGACTCATAGAAAAAAAGATGTCTTTTAAAACTAACCTAATTGTCCACAGTGTAGCATCACACTGCATCAGGAGGTTAATGCTGACTTTAAACAGAGCTTCAAGAAAACCTTCTGCAGCACAGAGAAGTTCAGCATGGTAGTATTTAATGATTAAGCATAGTAATATAGAATTAATGAGTATCCCTGCAATGCTAGTAGGTAGTTTCAAAATCCTTCCTCTGTTGAGTTCAATTGATTGAAGGAAACAAACCTACCCTGAACTATGCAGTAACCTTAAACAAAGAGGGCTGGTACTTTTCCAAGCTTTGTTTATTCCATGGAACTTCTAAAATTTTTATACACAATGCTTTTATACCTCTCCTAGTAAATGGGACTTATGTGGAGCATCAGCTGGAGGTCGGCAGAGGCTGGTACCCCTGCCTGCAGGCTTCGCTGCGCTATGGGAGGCTGCTGTGTTGGCCAGCGATACCGCTTCTGCTACCGGCCGGCACTGCTGGAGCACAGGGATGCCAAGGGGCGTCTCTGGCCTCAGCGCACGGATATGGAAAAGGCACTCCTAAACTGCCTGCTCTATGTGATTTTACACCCACAATGAACTAGAATTCCAGGGTCTCTCGAAAGAACTAAAGAAATGTTAGACCCTCCACATAGTATCTCTAGCCTCTGAACTCCTGTATACAGACTTCAATGCGAGGAGACTTTTATTACTCTTTCTCAAACACCTCCACTGGCTTGCTATTCTCTTGAGAGCCAGGTCAAAAGTATACTTCCTTCTCCAAGTCCTTCTGTGATTCTTTTTCCTATCTTTTTCACGGTTCTTTGTCCTCTCTGTTCATGTAATACATACAAACTGGGGGAGAGGCTGGAGAGCAGCCCCGCAGAGGGAGATCTGGGGGTTTGGGTTGATGGCAAGTTGAATATGAGTCAACACTGTGCCCTTGTAGCCGAATCTGGGGGTTTGGGTTGATGGCCAGTTGAATATGAGTCAACACTGTGCCCTTGTAGCCGAAAGGGCCAGTCCTGACCCGGGTGCATTGAGCACAGTACAGCTAGCCAGCTGAGGGGAGTGGTTGTCCCACTCTGCCCTGGTGCAGCTGCACCTCGAGTTCCATGTGCAGCTGTGGGAGCCTAGATATCAGAAGGACATCAGACTATTAGAGTGTATAGAGAGGAGGGCAAACAAGATGTGGAAGGTATCCAGAGCAAGAGGTCACTTGGTCTGTTCACCTTAGAGAAGGCTGAGGGGTAAGCTCATCACAACCTACAGTTTCCTCAAGGGATGTAGTAGAAGAGGAGGTGCTGCTCTCTCTTTGGTGAGCAGTGATAGGACATGAGGAAAACAGAATCACAGAATCATTTAGGTTGGAATAAACCTTTAAGATCATCAAGTCGAACTGTAAAACCAATACTACCCAGTCCACCACTAAACTGTGTCTGTAAGCACATCTACATGTCTTTTAAATACCTCCAGGGATTCAACCACCTCCCCGGGCAGTCTGTTCCAGTGGTTGACAACCCTTTCTGTGAAGAAATAGCCCATCTAAACCTCTGCAGTGCAGCTTGAGGCCATTCCCTCTCATCCTATGACTTGTTACTTGAGAAAAGAGACTGAGCCCTGCCTCACTACAGCCTCCTTTCAGGTGTTGCAGAGAGCTATCAGCTCCCCCCGAGCCCCCTCCTCTCTAGGCTGAACACCCCCAGCTTCCCCAGCTGCCCTGCAATAGCCTTGTGCCCCAGCCCCCTTCCCCAGCCCCCTCCCCAGCTCTGGACACGCTCCAGCCCCTCAGTGTCCCCCCTGCCCTAGGGGGCCCAAACTGAACACAGGATTTGAGGTGTACAGTCCCACCAGTGCAGAGTGCAGGGGGACGGTCACTGCCCCGGTCCTGCTGGCCACACCATCTCTGACACAAGCCAGGATGCTGTTGGCCTTGGCCACCTGGGCACACTGGAGGCTCATGTCCAGCCGGCCGTTAACCAGACCCCCCAGCCCTTTCCTCTGGGCAGTTCCCAGCCCCCTGCCCCAGCCTGTGGGGCTGTGTGGGGCTGGTGTGCCCCACGGGCAGGGCCTGGCACTGAGCCCTGTTGAACCTTGTACAACTGGCCTGGGCCCATCATCCAGCCTGCCCAGACCCCCTGCAGAGCCCTCTTCCCCCCATCATCCAGCCTGCCCAGACCCCCTGCAGAGCCCTCTTCCCCCCATCATCCAGCCTGCCCAGACCCCCTGCAGAGCCCTCTTCCCCCCATCATCCAGCCTGCTCAGACCCCCTGCAGAGCCCCTGCCCCCCCGGCACGGCAGTGCTCCCCGCAGCTGGGTGTCATCTGCCAGTGGACTGAGGGGGCCCTCAATCCCCTCACCCCGATGGTTGCTAAAGACATCAAACAGCACCGAACCCAGCCCGGAGCCCTGGGGACACCCGTGTACCCGGTGCCAGCGGGAGGTGACTCGATCCACCGGTGCTCCCTGGGCCTGGCCACCCAGCCAGCTCCTCACCCAGCGCAGAGCCCCCTGGCCCGGCCGGGAGCAGCTGGGGTCTCTGGGAGATGCTGTGGGAGATGGTGCCAAAGGCTTTGCTGAGGTCCAGGTAGACACCACCCGCGGCCTGTCCCCCATCCACTGAGCGGGTCACCTTGTCCTAGAAGATCAGGTTCACCAAGCAGGACCTGCTTTCCACAGAAGCGGGACCTGCCTTCCACAGCCCCGAGCTGGCTGGGCCCAATCCCCAGCTGTCCTGCACATGCCGTGTGATGGCACTTGGGAAGAGCTGCTCCATAACCTTCCCTGGCACCGAGGTTGGGCTGGCAGCCTGCGGTGCCCCACGTCCTCTTTCCAGCCCTTCTTGTAGAGGGGCATCACACTGGCAGACCCCTGCTCAGCTGGGACCCCCGTCAGCCAGGGCTGCTGAGCCGTGATGGAGAGCGGCTCGGTGAGTGCTTCTGCCAGCCCCCTGTGTGCTGGGGGGGTCTCACCCATGGGGTCCCACCTGGTCCCGCAGCCTGGTGTGTGTCTGAGTGGTGCAGCAGGTCACCAACCAGTTCCCCTTGGACTGTGGGAGCCGCATTCTGCTCCCTGTCCCTATCCTCCAGCCCAGGGGCCGGGTGCCACGGGAACAACTGGGCTTACTATTAACAACTGAGGCGAAGGTGGCATTAAGCACCTCAGCCTTCTCCTCACCCTTTGTCACTGTATTCCCCCTCTTCCCCCCTGCCCCCCATCAAATAAAGGATGGAGACTCTCCTTAGCCCTCCTTTTGTTGCTAAGGTATTTATAAAAATATTTTTTATTCTTTTTTAATTCCATTTAAATGGAATGATGCTGCATCAGGGGAAGTTCACACTGGACATTAGGAAAAGGTTCTTTGCTGACTCAGCAGCAGGTAAAGTGGTCACAGCACCCAGCCTGCCAGAGGTCACCAATGCCTGCCAGCATCTGGTCAACACTTTAAGTCCTACAGTTTGGTTTTAGGTAGTCCTGCAAGCAGCAGGGAGTTGGACTTGATCCTTATGGGTCCTTTCCAACTCAATATATTCTATAATTCTGTGATTCAGGAAGGTAAGCAAGAGAGCTGAGATGACTATAATAGATCATTCCCCAACGTGACAAACAGAAGCAGTTGTTCATCGCTGCTGTTACCTTCAAGGTGCTTACTCATGTTCTGCAGGAATGCTGCCTAATATGTAGGAGTTTTATTCTTTTCATGTTAGACTGTGGTTAAACCTGGGTGATTTTCCACCCACACCCCCCCAGTGTTCAGCAGATTTACTGAACAATGGAATTTCAACAATTTCTGGAGGCATTTTCAAGTTTAGCTTTAGTTTCCTGCGTAGTTTCTGAAGGATTTTCTTTCTTTTTCCAGATTTATTTTTGGTGGGAAGAGAACAGTTTCAGTCACAAACTACAGGAATAGTGAAAACCCATCCCTATTACGGGATACTCAGTATTAAAGGCTTCACACTCTGGGGACTGGCATATATCCACTTTAAATGTACATCTACTGGGTTGCTGCAAAAAGGGGTGGTCTGGCCTGTCCTTCCCCAGCCTGCATATACTCTGCCATCCCATACATCTTCCAGCTGTAGCATTTATACAGCTCCATAAAGTCTCCCACACATACTCCAAAATTTTACATATAATTTTTGTGAAATTAATTTTCAGCCCCATCAGTTCCTTGATTCAGGTCACTGCACAAATCTTTGCTGCCAGCACAGGGAAGGTGATGAGGACATACAGCTCAGTGTAGAGAAAAGAGAGAGTACCGTTGCCTATCTCAGTACAGGCTTGTCAACTCCAACCTTTTGTAGGGTTGAAATGTCTGTGGGACCACAGCCTTAGAAGCAGTTCCCATTTTGCACTGTGGTGATTTTAAACTGTTTTTTTTTTTTTACAAATACATTGTCACCACCAGGTTCCTGAGCATACCAGTTTGTACATGGGAGATAGAATGAGTAAAGGGAGACATTCATGTTTCCTGCTGAGATTATTTCCATGTCTTACATGTAATTAAGTATTCCCTGGGGAAGAAACTGGCACCCAGGCTACAGACTGGGACCCAGGAACTGCCAGGCTGTAGACTTGTTCTGTTCATGAAACACTTCTTCTGCCAGCAACTTTATGTATCTAGCCATTCATTTCCTCCTCTGAAGAGCTCCCGAAATAAGTTAAATGGAGTTTTTCACACCAAACAAAACTGTTTTAACACTTCCCATATTCTTTTTATCTCAGAAAGAAATAACTTTATTCCAATCCAAATTAAATTTGTAGTTCTCCTTTTCTACTCATTTTTCAGCTGAGAGCTAAACTGAAACTGCAGTCATTGATGTAACACCTTACTGTAAGCTTGAGTAGGCTCAGAGACTCTACACTTTGACACAGGGTGGTGCAAGCTGCCTAGTTTGGGAGCCAGAGAGAAACAGTCCTTTGGTACCTCACATCTTCTTACAGAACCTCAGCTGCACCCCCTTTCAGCTTCTTGGGAGTGTTCAACCTTCACCACTCTGTGTTTCAACTCCAGTAACTTACTGTCCTTGTGTTTTCTACTGGGTTTCCAAGAACAAGTTGTATGTTATGGGATCTTTTTAGTGGGGCAATTTTGCTTAAATCCCAGGGCACTTAGGAAATGTGATTCCCCTTCCCATCTATGTAACTGTTGGTCCATTTTTTCTGCTTGAGCATGAGTATGCAGCAAAAACCCAGAGCTTTTTGAAATCTTAAGCAGCTTTCTGGAGTAATTTTTCAGATGAGCAACAGTCACCTGAATCTAGCATAGATCTGCTTGAAGTATGGAATATTTCCAAACACTTTTATTGAAGCACCAAAACACTGGGATAATTGCAGTTTATTTGAGCCCCTCTTCCTTCCAAGTCAAACAGACAATACTGAAAAAAGTGGAGTCGTGCTTTCTCTATGCTATTCCCACAACAGTTTGCAGTTCTTGTTGTTCACAAATCCAGCAGAAATTAAAAAATCTCATGCTTAGTCAAGAACCAGAGTCACAGCAGAGCTCCAAAGCAAGTGAGTGAAGCCTGGAACATGGATCAGCAGATAGAAAAGGCTAGTCTCAGGTGCTGAGTAGAATACAGAGAAGATTGCAAGAGACACATACAATACCTTTGTAAGAGATATACCTATACAGTCATACTTTCTAGGGAGTTCATAGGACTTCAGTAACAATATGCACAAGATGAATATACATCTCTCTCACTTATGGCTGCACATTTCTGTTCCTGAGCCATGGCTGTAGGGCTCATTAATTTTTTTTCCCCCCTTTGGCAACTTCAGAAACCCTGTGTGTCTCATGTCTCAGCAAGCTTCAAATTAATTTACTAGGTCTGGGCATTCAGGTAAAAAGCTAGCAGCCAGTATTGAATTTACTCAGCTGGATTGCAGGGCTACACAGAATTCACTAAATATACCCAAAGTGCCCAATCCCAGCGTGGAACCAGGCTTATTGTAAAACCAGTCATGGACTCCCAGACAGCTAATTCTCCTTTTAAATGCTCCCCAAATCCTGTTCCACAGCGTAAATGACTGGTTTTCCTTCTGGGTGTTAGCACTATGAACACTAGCACTCAGCAATGTATGTGGTGAGTGTGTCAAAACACTTGGATTGTACAGGCAGACTGCTAGCAAATGGATAGACAAACAGACATGTAGATTGTAGCTCTAGTGAACTGGCACAGGTTTAGCTATTTCTTCACCTTTAAAGCTGTCGTGAGAATTTGCCACCGGCCTGTGCCAATTGAGGAGAGAGGTCAGAATGCAAAGTATGGAATTACAAGGGTAAACAGTAATTCATATGCTTGAGGTGTCCCAGCCAAATTGGGGCAACCCAAATGTGTTTTCACACATCATTCTTGCACCCTTCAAATGTTTAGGTACTACACAATTTGACTAATCACTAACACCCACACTACTGATTCCTGATCACAGTAAAACTCTGCAAAGCAACTATATTTTTGCAGGATTCTTGCTGCAGCCTTACTGTAGTTACTTATCTGTGGTGCCAGATGATGCTGGGAGGGCTTCAAAGACGTGGGCTAAGATGCTGGCATTATCTCAGTTGTCCAGGGATATTGTTTATCCTTCATGGACAAAGCAAGCTTCCAAAACCCAATGTCCTTATTTCCAGGACCAGGCTGTCCTTTAGTTTATTTTACTTTAGCAGGAACAGTACTAAGTCTTCAGTAAAATTTCACTTGTGTAATTTACACTGTTTTGTAAAATACAACACAGCATGTAATGTGAACTATTCTATATATTAACAAAGTTAATACACTGTCATACTATAAAGCCTGGTTGATATAATAGTTAAGGAAAGAAAATTTCAAAACAGCTGATACACATACTTAATAACAACAGTCATTAAAAATACAGGTGGGTGCATATTCAGCTAGTGTAGATTGGGGTTTTTCCCCCTTTCTGGCTTACATGTATTTCCATTAAAGCTTAGGAAACAATGCTGGTTTACATATATTTCCATTAAAGCTCAGGAAACATGCTGTAAGCAGAAGTGAGTGATGACAGAGAAGGAACAAAGCAGAGAACAGGCCTGCTCTCTGGGCAGAAACACTGTAAACTTATTTCAAGGGAGAATGGAACCCAGAAGAAGCCTCCTTGCTTGTAGAAACTCATTATTTGTGATAAAGATTAAAAAATAAACAAAACAAAAAAAAAAGCATGACTATGCTAATGGGTACCAAAAGCCAGTGTAGAGACTGTGAAGCTGCAGGATCTGGTCTTTCATGCTCTGTCTTGGTCTGCCCCTCAGTCCTTTTGCAGTTCTGAGCTTCCCTAAATTCTCTTCAGTTATGTCTCATCAATTTTCTGTATTCTTTTCCTCTTTCTATGTTGGGCTTTCTTAGGGAGAAGATGCTTTTGCACTTCATGAAAACATCAACAAACAAAACAAGACCATAATATATGGTATCCAGAAGGGTATTACAAGGTTTTAATTTACTGATCTATATCATTGTTTTTCAGAAATCCAGGAAGGAAAATGTGCTATTTTAGACTTGAAGTGATAAATCTGCTCTTGAAAAAAACCTTCTTGAAGATTTTATCCACTGAAAATAGTTCTGCTTCAAAACTGCTTGTCAAACATGTCCTCTCATGTATAAATAGTACCCTTCTTACTGTTTCCTTTGCCTGCTATTGTATTTGCTGTTCCCAGCTCCTCCCCTTCTCCTTCGTATCCTTGTCTTTCCTTGCCTGTCTTTTATTGCTGCTCTGTATCTTGCTTTCTCTACCTCTGTCTCCCACCTCTCTCACTCTTACCCTACTTTTTGTCTCTTTATCCTTTGAAACTCTATTCCCCTTGTGTTAGCCTCACCCCTCCCTTTTATCCTCCTCAGCTATTCTCTCATGGGTGGTTTTCTTCTCTTTGGTTTGTGTGGTCTGCCCTGCACATTCCAACTCTTTTCTCTTCAAGAGCTAACATGTTTCACACAGTGAGGAGATTATTTCTGAAATGGATTATGCTTTGCTATTCTGACCATTGTTTTAATAACTGCACCTTCTTCTTTCACCTTAAATACTATGAGTCTGTTTGTGTGTCTGGATATTTGAAACTCACTATCACGTGGAATTCTGTGTCTATACAATTAACATCTGTCTACACAAGTTGAAGCACATGATTGTCTATTATCAGCGGTCTCCAAATCATGTACCCCTACTAGCAAAAAACTTCAGCATACCCCCCCATATATGTATATTTACTTATTTATAAATTACATAAACGTACTGCTATTGAAGTTTTAATATTTCCTTGTGCACCCCAATAGATTGTGTTGCACAACCCTTGGGGTACCTGTGCCCCACCTTGGAAACCACCCGTCTGTATCTTGTGGCCACACTATTGCATAAGGTATACTGGTTTTATCACATTTAAGGTTGCCCTGAGAATCTGATCCAACCGTGGTAGTTTGGAAGAAAGAGCTTTTCTTTTCCTGTTTGTCATGTCTGGGCTGTGACGTTTACACTTTGAGAGGGGTGAGTTTTTATGGTATGATGTGATAATCTGCTTGGTAGAAGAAGGTTTCAGAAACTGGAGAAGTTTTTGAAGATACCAATAAATGCATGCATTGCAAAGTGCTGCAGCATTGCAGAAAGACCGTTCAAACACTGCCTGAAAATTAATCCCTAGCAAAGGACCGGCTGTCCTCTTGCCTTCCACCAGGTGAGATTTCCAGCAGGGTTTGGGGGTTGCATGCGCGTCCCTGGAGAGCAGGAACTTTTCCCGAATGTCCCTATTCAGAGCAGCAGCTCGCTCGCGCTTGGCTTTCATTCTACGAGGAGGAGGAGGAGGAGGAGGAGGAGGAGGAGGAGGTTTTGCGGGGAATATTCCATTGCCATAAAGGGGAGGAAGTGTTTCTGCAGCTATTGAACAAAGCAGCTAGTTAACCCTTTCCCGACCCCGGTGCAATGGTACAGTCCCCCCCCCCACTCCTTTGTAGGGCCCAGATGCTCCTCGTAGTACTAAAATGAGGAAGAGAGGGAAACATGCCTGAACATTTACTGCCGACCTGAGTGAGGACCAGATTCTGAGAGGAACTGAGTGCCTGCCATTTCTCCTGAAGTTAATTTATGTTAGAATCAAGCCCGGGGAGGGGGATGGGAGGGAAAGGGGCGGGGGGGAGCTGGAAGGAAAGAGGTCTGTTGTAATTGGTGTCTAACCCCCCCCCGCAAAGAGGATTAAGAACGAAACTATGCTCTCTGTGAAGAGGTAGGTATTCGTATATCTGCATATATACAGAGCTTCTGGAAGAGCTGTGCTGAGCGGGAGCTAGCCCTAGCTTGAGGAGCGCTGGCGTGCGGCGCTGCTGTAGATAGTACTTCTCTTAAGCAGGAGTGCGTACCGTAACCGTGCAGCGGGGCGTCTGAGGTGCTTTTGTGCGTGTGCCGGTGTTTTACACTGCGGGAGTCGTGGTCGTTACATCGCGTGTAACGCGAAGCTCGTACTTCAAGCCAAAGCAGGTCGCTGCAGCAGCAGAAGCGCGAAGTTGCGCCGCGGTCTCAGGGCACCGCCTGTGCCGGCGGGGCGCCGGCCCCTCATACGTGCTCCATCCAGCCCCGCTGGGCGCAGCGTGGGGCACCCCGCTCGCTGCCGGGGGCCGGGGCCGCGCCTCCTCCGGGCGCTGCTCCGCGCTGGGCCCCGCAGCCCGGGCGGGGGCTCCTGCTCCGGCCCCGCGGGGAGGCGGCAGTGACCCGGCGCGGTGCCTCCCACCCTTTGTGCGCCGCGGGCCGAAGCTCCCTTCTGGGCGGGCGGCGGGGCTGGGGGTGGCTGCCGCCGGGCACGGAGCAGTCCGCAGCCCAGCGGCGCGGGCGGGCGTGTCCGTGTAACGCCCACCCGGGTGTCGCAGGGCACTGGGGGCCGCGCTGCTGCCACTGTCCCGGCCGCGCCGGGGCACGCAGCCCGCCGTCCGCTCGGGCACCCAGCGGGGACCCAGGCCGGGGGGGGGGGGGGGTCGCTCGGGAACGGCCCACGGAGCCCCCGGGCTGGGGGGGGCGAGCTGAGCAGCAAGGGCACGAACGGCGGCCGGGACCCGGGGGCGCCCACGGGAGCGGTGAGGGGGGGCTTCACCCCCCGCTGCCCCCCAGAGGAGAGGCCCGCGGCCCAGGGGGCGGTGGCGCGGGCGGGACGAGGGGAGGACGGTAGCCGCCGCAGGAGTGCCCGGAGTGCCTGACGCCCGAGTGCGGCCCCCCCCGCCCCGTTTGCTGCCGTGTGGCGCTGCTGGGGGCTGGGCCCGCAGAGGGAAGCAGGTCGGGGGGGCTGGAGAGGGAGGAGGAGGGGCACGGTGTGGAGGGGAGGGAGGGGCGAAGGAAAGCGAGCGAGGCGGCCGGAGTGCGGGGCACGGCCGAAGCCGGGCGGCGGTAGGGGAGGGGGTTCCGGTGGCAGCGGGCCCAGGCGGCGGCAGGGGGGCAGCCCGGGCCCGGCAGGAGTGGCCCGGCCCTCGGCATGGCGCAGCGCTGAGCCCGGCCCGGCGGTGGCTGCCCGAGCGATGCGGGGACGCGGAGCGGAGGCAGCTGGCAGCCCTGACGGAAGGTACCGCGGCGCGGGCGGGGGGCACCCGGGACAGGCGAGACTGCTTCGGAAGGAGCCGAAGCGCCTCCGGTCGCGGGCTTTCTCTGCTGCCCCGGTGCCCGCTTTGTGGGCTGCGTTGCGGGCCCCCGGGCGCCCGGGATGCTCCGCCGGGCGCTGCCCGAGGTGCGGCCGGGAGCAGGCGCGTTCCGTGCGGGCGGGCTCGGCGCGGACCCCGCCGACCCGGGCGCTTCGGGGCCCGGCGGGGGTTGGGGGCTGCCGGCGCGGGCCCCGTCCCCGCGCACCCCCGCCGGGAAGGCTGCGCGGCCTGCTCTGTGGGCAGGGTGGCTGAACGCCCGTGTGGAGGCAGGTGGCTGCCGAGCGCTTGTAGCAGAGAAAAGCCGTGTTAACCTATTTTTCAGGGAGATGATGCGAGTTACTACTACTCATGCTAAAAAAAATCTGTGGCTGTGGGAGGGGCTGCTGCGGTGGGTGATGCTAAATTTGCTTTTTACGGTTCCACTGAGATTATTTCACTTACTCTGAAGTTTCTTTCACTGTTGCCGTGCTCGTTTGGTTGGGGGAAAGAGTGAATATCATCTGCCTCCCCTACTAGCCTCAGAAATAAGAGGGTGGAGATGAGGAAGTGACAGTTCCGAGGGGCATCCTTCACTTGCAGCGATGCCCAGCCATGCGGGCTGGTGAGGAGGGAGAGTGAGAGGGCAGGTGGAAAAAACAGAGTCGGTGGAAAGAGTAGCTGCCGCTACGGGTGTGTGACAGCGACAGCTCTGCAGCCTCAGCCGGGACGAACAGGGGATGCTCCCATCTCCCTTGCTGTGGAGGGTCTCATCAGAAACATGGAAGCTGGACGTGGGGGCACCTCTCGTTCAGTCACGGGTGACCCACCTGCCCCAAGGCACTTATACAAGATTTAGTGACTGTTTTTAGGTCTTTCTCCATTCCCAGCTTGAAATAATCCGAGTGCTGAGGTTCCTTTGGGAGCAGGAAAGGAAGAGATAATCCACAATCTGGTCATCCTTTTTCTTTGATGTTACCCGAACTGTGTGCTGGGAAAAAATGGTACCTGTTTTCGTCTAGAAGTTTGTTCCCTAAATTCAACACCTTGCACCACTTCAGTTTAATTTGCTAGTGTTTTGGCAAGCCTTAGATAACTGCATGTAACTGCATCCTGTCCTTTACTGCCTTTTGCATATGTGTCCTCTTAGCCAAATTACACATGTGCAGTTTTTAATTCCTTGGCATGTGTTTCTGTGTCTCTCTAGCCACTAAATGTTTTTTTCTTGTCTTCTGAGTTTTCTCTTATTTTACTTCCTTGTGCTCATACAGAGGTGCACAGAATTATTTGTATAGCTGTGTGTTTTGATACTTGGAAATACCATTACTTTGGGGCATTGGAGCTTGTATGAAGCAGGCTTGTATCCTCCCTAATCACCAAAACCCTGAAGAAAGGTGTATTTTCTTGCTTTGTTCTGAGGTTTGCAGCTCTTCTAAGCTGTTATCTATGGCAAGAACAGCTTGGGTTATAGAGACTGTTTTTGGAGGGAGCTGGGGGAGAGTCTCCTCTCCTTTCTTTTGCTCAAGGCTGCCACTGTTTTTGCATTCTGTATTTGACTTGAAGGCTGACCAGTGACAGTGTAAATGCTTTCTGGGGGAAAGGCAGCTGGTGGCTCCAAGCAGACAGCTGCTCATTCTCCAGAATGCTCCCATAGGCTGCCAGCAGATGTGTCTGACAAGAGAGCTGATCCCTCCATCCATTGAGAATTGTCATCTTTATGCCTGTACAAATTCACTGTGTATGTTCTTCTTTGTGCCCAGGTGCAGATGTCCTCCCATTCTCCCCTTTGATACTGCATGTGCTGTATGCAGAGAGTAATGTAAGAGATCACTGTAGTTTCTCACCCCTTACCGCGTGCGGATAGAGTTACTTTGTGGTCAGCTCTCCTTCCCTGGATACATGCACTCACTGTTATGAGGTTTATGTATGCTTTTCCTCTGGCTTCAGGAATGCTTCTGTCTGTAGGTCTTCTGCCCCTAAAACCTGCTTTACCTTGTTATCCATGCATTATCCCTCAGCAGCCCCTGTGCAGAAAGTTTTCCTGAAGTCCCTACAGATGAGTGCAAAGTACTTTTCGAGCACATTTAAGGCTGCAAAGTTTATTTTTGTTTCGCATTTCTGTGGCCATATTGTGTATGATTACTGCACACACAAACAATAGGAGATGGAAGAGGCGGAAGCCGGTATGCATGGTCAAGGTACATCTTTATAATGTGGTTTAGCCACCAAAAAGGATGGCAGTATCACCCAAAACCTGTGCTGTTGTGAAAAAGTGTTTTATAAGAATATTCCAGATTGGCTGTTCTTGGTCATAAACATATAATGAATTTTTTTAAAAGAAATCTAAAAGACGTTTCTATGAAGAGAAAAGTTGATTAAAGCTTTAGGAGGAAACTGATGAGCCTGCTGTAATTTTGTCATTATTTTCTCTTATGTTTTTTCTTAAACCTGCTTTAATACTATATTGCTATTATTATTTACTGTTTTAAAAAGGGATTATTTGTATTTTGTTGGGAAGTTTTGTATCATCTTACAGCAGTATAGTTAACGTAATTTTCCCAGCTACTGACCCCACAAATTCAGCAGTTTCCAGCTCTGTGCAACCTTATCGTTTAGCTTCTGCCCACGAAGTCTTGGGCTGGACACCCCTCTTCTCTCCATATTTGCTCTCTTTGGCAACCATGCAGTGCCATGGACTTCAGAGGGTGCGCACAAGCATAATATACATGGATTTTTGTAGATAATTCTGTAGATGTTGTACAGCAGAAAACTAGCTGTCTGTCTTGTATGGTGCCAGCTGTGTGACATGAACAAATCCCAAAATGGTTAAAAATGACATAATTACTTATCAGCCATGGTACTCTGACATGCAAGCAGCAAATCTGCTGAGTAAGAAAATGCCATTTCACGTTGTCACTCTTCTCACATTTGATTTATGTGAGGAGTTTTAAAATTAACAAAGAGAACTATACTAGTACTTCCTTCTCAGAAGTATGTGTTTTACTTTCAAGAAATATTCCTCTGCCACCAGGAATAGTATTTTATTTTAAGTGTACTATTAATACATGTGGTGTTAAAAAAAGTGTGTACCTTATGGCGGTAGTGGCACAATATTTTATATGGAAGATGCTGTCTTGCCTCTTAAAAGGTCAGCATGATGCTTCTATTGTGGAAGTGCCACTTGAAAATTGTTCTTGAGGCCACTTCTGTGAAAAGCAGCAGCTTTGGAAGTCAAGCTCTTCTAGTCACTGGTTTCCATTTACCATGCCTCCAGAGGCCCTTGTGTGTCCTGTGGCTAAAGGCTTGCTTGTCACAAAAATTTTTGTTCAGACATTTTACATGCACACACCCCCCTTCCCATATACATGCATACATGCCCATGCCCATCTATATACAAAACAACAGTTAAAGAGGAGGAAAAAAGTGCTATCCTGGGAGTGGAGAAGATGCTAGATACTATGAAAACACAGCCTATCCAGTCTGAAAACTGTAGCTTTACATAAGAAGGCTGGATCCTTAAGGTCTCGGTTCACTTTAGGATGGAAATTCTTGCCAGCCCAGACCTGTATGTTGAAACATACATGACTTCATTTTCAGACAGACTTTTTTTTCCTTTTTTTTTTAACTCCCCAAGCTTGCCAAGTAAATGATTCCTCTGCTGATTCTACAGTTTCCAAGTGCAGTTTTTTTCTCTGTACCATGTCTCTGGAAAATATCCAATGTGTCTACATTATGTAATTAAATCCTAGAAGCTAGAGACTGAGGACTACTGACTGTAACTTTTCTTTTTTAGCCTACTGATGTTCCTCCAAGTTGCGGTAAAGCTTTCAGAGCTACTGAAATGACCGAGTCTCTCTCCCACTCACATGATAGGAATCTGTTTGGCCCAGCTGATCACTTCAGAGGCAGCGTGTAGGATACAGATGCCTGCATGGAGACCTTTAGCATCAGGTTTACCACAGGTTCTCTCAGAACCTGAGGATGTCTACAAATGGAAGGGGGGCTCCTTGGTAGAAATCTCTTCTCTTCCTGACTATCCTTTAAGAAGAGAGTGGGATGTCACAAGAGGGATATTCTTGCAGAGGTTTCTGGGCAGGTTTTGATAATTTTAGTTTGGAAATTTGAATTGGACTGTTTATAAAACTGTTTGAATTCCCAAATGTTAAGTTTCACTCACAGCCAGGATCTGTTTGATTCCAGTAAGCAGAATCTGAAATGCTCTCTGCGCCAGGAGGGTGTTTGAAATTAACCCATCTTGGTTTTGAGCCAGGAAGAAGCTGCTGGGAGCACAGCTGGATTGGGATGCTTGCCTGCAGTTGTCTCCCAGATGGTCCCACCTTTCCTTTCTAATGTCAGTAGGCTTTGAGCTCGTGCTAGCAGAGATGGGAATGCAAATACATACGTACTGGCATTTTCACTTTTTGGTGAGTTTGCTGATCCCGTTTGGAGCATGTGTTGTTCATAAAGGGGTCACCATATCAGCAGTTATTGCTGCCCTCCAGGAATTGAGTAGGAATTGCCTCCATGAATGGAGTAGTTTTGTTGAGGAATGCTCATTTGATTACTGGTGCAGAAAGCATCTTTGTGGCTTCACTGGTAGCTAAGCATGTTAGAAATCAGTGAAGGTCCGGTACAATATGATTTGAGAAAGAATTGTGCTGACTTGAGTGTAAATCAGTGGTCTGTTAAAATCTGGCAAGATAGGCAGAGGCTTGACAGAGGGAGTTTTCTGTAGTTTGCATGTGTCTTGGTATTGTGTTCTGCTGGGGCACGTATGTGGAGTCAGATGCTGAAGAGTAATTACTTTTTGTTTGGAGCCTTGCTGTAGCACCATTTTGCTCAGGGCCCCGGGCTGACCATCAGAAAGACATCTGGTGAAGTAATATAATGGGAATGATGCATGACTTGTGCTCCTTGTTTCAGTCAAATGTCCTCCTAGTGCTGACTGGAAGAATTGTGTTGACAATTGCATGTTTCTCATGGATAATTTTACCCGTCTTAAATTAGAAGTGGCTATGGATGTTCTCAGAGAGCTGCAGATTCCTGCAACTAAGGAAATCAATTTAATGACTAGATCCCTGTTACCTGAAGTGAATGGCTTAAAAAATTGTTTCCTAAATAGATTCTTTTGATTCTGTTTAATGAATTACCCCTGAAAGAGTGTGTGTGGTGACAGGGTATAAAGAAAAGAAATCAGTCTTTGGAAACAGAGCAAAAATAAAAATGTTCATTTCTTTAAAAGCGGTTAAGCTAAAGCAAGTTTACTCTCTTCAGTAACGTAACATCTACCAGACAACTGTAATCGAAAGGATTGGAATAGGCTTGTTGAATTGTTGTACCTGTCTTGCTTCTCTTGACTGATCGTCTGTACCAGCCCACTATGTGTCTAACAGCATTGGAGAGTTGTGTGGCCAGAAGTCAGAGTCAGAAGGAGGAACTTGTCCTAAAACCTCAGAAAGTTCTTTTAAAATCAGGTTTTAGATGGTTCTTTTGAAAAAGGCTTGGCTCCCCTCCCCACCCCCCACCCCACCCCCCCCGCCCTAAATCACAGCAGATCAGCCCAGTGTTTTCTATTGTATTTTCTCTTGTGCCTCTAAACTTCTGGTGTTGAAACTGGACGATCCCCAACTGTATGGCACTAGTGCACATGGGCTGTTTGTGTTTGACTGTGTGAACATCTCTGCTGTGGCGCTGATGAACTGGGAGCTCAGTGAAGTGCAACAGAAGTGATTAGGAGACTATGGAATTTCTGACATGTTACTAAAAAGAGCTAGGTTAATGATGACTGAAAAAAGATTGCTCTGGAGTATCTATAGTACTGGGAGACTATTGACAGGATCCTAGGCACTGTGGCTAAAGTGAAAAAGGGCTGGCTCAAACTGCCCAAAGTAGATATTTCAGGGTCAGTGTCTTCATGTTTTCTTCCAGCAAGGGTCTAAGTAGATTGTAGGAAGTCATGGAAGCCCTATAGTTTATGTAATTTAAAAGTATAACTCAGAAAGCTTAAAGGAATATACAGAGAAAACCCCTGCAGCGGACTGGGGGCTGTAGGCCAGATGTTGTCTAAATAAGGATGTCCACCCCCCTCTTTTAGTTTCTGTTACTGCAGTCCCACCAGCGGCGGAGGGGGCCAGCCAGCCTTCGGTGTTGCAGCCCCGAGCGGCTGGGGTCGGAGGAAGGGAAGGGGTATGCTGTACTCACTCTACTGGAAGTGTAATCCTTTGGGTCTGAGTTGGAGGTGGCTGTAACGGGAGTGGTGAGCCTCAGCATCCACACTGAAATATAAACAAGCCTTTGAGATGCAGAGGGATCAGGATGAACTCTGAGATTTATGTTACTGCTTTCATCTCTGGCATGAAAAATAACACAAACGCACATTAGAAAGAGATGTTGTAAGCCTGAAACACCTTTCTCCTGTAACCTGCTTGCCCTTCCCTTATGCTCTCAAGAATTTTTCTGTTCTGCTGAAGCATTAGTGGCACTTAATGTTCCTGTTTCCTGAGGTTGGAAGCAAGGAACTGGAAATGCAGGATGGAGGAGGAGGGAAGGACCTAAGAATGGAACTGGCTGCTCTGCAGGCTCTGCCAGTGGCAAGTTCAAAAGTTTGGTGGGGCTCTCACCTGCTTTCACTGCACATGAGCTCCCTGTGATACTTCACTGAACTCAGCCAATTGTTCCACCCAGTCATTCCCTTTCGGGTCATCTCCTTCTTCCTGGCAGCTGTGATCTCACTCTTCTTCAAGCTGCCATTTCTGCCTCATTGCTCTCTGAGCCATCTCCTAGACAAGAGCCACTTTTGGGCTATCTGATTCCCAAGACCACAGTGAGAGCCTGGTCTCTAACCCTTAAACCAGCGTGAGTCATTAACGTTGTTCTCTAAATAAATATCTATGTATCGCTGATGAAAGGTAGAAGAGACTTAGTTTAGAGACCAGGTCAGATGTTTCTGAAGTTGAATAGGACCCGTATCTCATCTGTTCTTGTTGCTCAGTTCAATCACTGTAACAATGAGGCCAAGGTGCTATGAGGGAAGGAGACTGACTCTGAAAGTCGTGGATTTGGAGGCAGGAACTGAAGAGAGAAGAACTGGAGAAATCTATTTTCTTAAAGTTTTCCCAGAGTAAGCTGTAGGTCTCATAGTTCCCGTCCCTCTGTTCTTGCCATGCCTTGGGAGGTTGCTACCAAGGTGCTTCCTGGTGGCTGGGTACCGCACAGTGCGACGACACCTCATGCAACAGCAGTTAGAGACAGGCTGTACTTGCTGTTGGTGGCAGTTCCTTGGAGCAGGATCAGAGCAGTGCAAGGTTATTTTGTAGTGGTTCAGTGCTGAATGGGAACATGAGGCTCGAGCTAATTGTGGAACAGACAGAAATTCCCATCTAGGCAAACAGTGGTCATATAAGGAGAAAACCGTGTGGTAGAACTCTTCTCTGAGCCATTTTCTCTCTTCCTTGTAGCTTCCTAATGTTGTGTGTATATTTCCACATCAAACGCTGTAATTTACATGCTGGAGCTAGAGCCTGTGTATTGTATAGCCAGTTGGTGCAGTCAGCAAAATTTAAGGGAATCAGCTTGACTGAAGATAATTTTTTATTCCCAGTTCCATGCAGAGAATATGTTATATTACAGATCTCTGTTAGGGCAACCTTATGAACTCAAAAAGCAGTATTTGCAATAGGTGTGTGGGTATAATTGGATGGAAGTTAGCTGGTAATCAACTGCATGAAGTGGGGCTTGGGGAAGAGCTTTGGATGGCAAGATCAGGGTGATTAACAAGTCGGTAAAGTGACTACCCTTCAGTGCTTTTCTGTCTTGTTGTTTCTCCAAAGAAGCATTCATTCCTTGCTTTTCTTAACAGGAAAAATCCAATGGTGATAACTAATGCTAATACTTAAATGCTTCTAAAAAATAAAAGTAGCCTCTATCTGCAAATGCATGCCGTCAACAATTTGAGAACCAAGCTCTAGGACAGCCCAAGGCTGTGAAACTGATTAAAATGGAAAAAAGTAGTTATAATTAACCCTTAAATCATGAAGTGCATTCTCTGAAAACCCAAGTTGCCTCATTGAAGCCAGAAAGGAGGTTAATAAAAAGAGCAGCACTTAAATGAAGATGTTTTAATATTATTAGTTCATTCTTTCTGTAGTATGTTTTGAAATGTCAGTTTCTCTTGTGGAATGAAAGGCAATTTCAAAATGCAGGGAATTCCCTTGGAAGAGGAACACTGTCTTTTAACCGACTGCCAGTGCTGCCACTGTCTCCTCATGGACAGCATAAGTTTGGATACTGTGAATATGAATAGCCTGCATTTTCTGCTTATGCTAAATATTCTTTAGTCTAAAACCCTCATAAAGTCAAAAGTAAAATTAGAGATGAAGACAGTAAGTATATTTTATGAAAAATTAAGTTCTTTACTGCAGCTGAAGAAAATCTTAACCCTTACTAAAGGGCTTTGCAAACTTCTGTCCACAAACAGCAGTTCAAGGAAGGTATCCTCAGCTTGTTTTTTGCCCTCCGTTGTATATTTTGGAGTGTTTGTGCATGGATTTTGGTTCACATATTTCTAGATGTGCCATGTAAGGCTACATTCTTAATTTAAAATGTAAAACAGCATTAGTATCAAATAAGCCTAAGAAAAGGGACATTTGTAGCTTGCTTTTGTAAGCCATTCTCACTCTTACCCCTACTCAACCCTTCAGGCCCTTGATTTCTTTTCCAGGGACCTGACAGTGCCTTCAAGGCCCTTTTGCAGCTCTCTGCTTCATTTGTCTATGCAGATTTGCAGATGCTCTGGCAGGCTTGGTCAGCAAATGTCAAGGTTATTTGCCTGATTGGTGGCATTGCTTGCCTGGCCACTGCTAACACTGTGCTTGGCCTCTTTATCATTTTCCACCCATCAACAATCAGAACCTGGTATGTAATAAAACTTTCATTTCAGATGAAAAAGAAGCAAGATCAGCATTGCTTAGTAGATGAGAACATGGTTTTAGGGACATGTTTATTATGTCTTTTGCTGAAATACTGTTTGTGAAGAAGTTTTTTTTTTTCCTTCCCTTTTTTAATGCCAAAATAGTATTCAACTTTTTCCTTGCTGTTTTCAAACTTTTTCTATCATGAGATTACTGTGAAATTTGAAATATTTTTAAACTTAGCTATTGACAGTTGTACTCGAGAAGGAAATGTCAGTTTTCAAAGAATTTTTACTACCACAGGATTTCTTCACCTAGAAGGTAATGTGGCCGTGTTCAGGGATTCTTAAAGTCAAATCCCCTAACCATGGAATTCTCTGCTTAGAATTTTGGAAATAGAGCCTTTTACACAGTGCTTGAGAAAAGTTTGCTGCTGTGCCCAAGAGCTTGTAAATTAGCCATTTTTTTCCTTTCTGAAGACTTAGGCCTTTTGTACAGATAAAAGTATACTTGTTAAAGGTAATCATACTTGAAGGTGAAAGCATCATGTTTATTTCCACATAGATAAAAGTGTATTGCAAGGATCTGTGCACAGTTGTACTGTGAGAAGTTTCCTGAGATGTTAGGGTGAAATTGCTAAGAGTGAAACCATACTTACCGAGCAGTTATCTTCTCTTTCCATCAGAGTAGATATATGTTATGGGCAGCTGCTGATTCTTTTTCTCCCTCTTCTTTCTGCAGTCTTCTTTATTTACTGTATGAAAATTCAAAGGGAGTAATTTTTGTATTACTCCAATTCTGTTATTTTTAGGAGATTTTTCCCTCAGGCAAGCAATGGATAACATACACAACAATGCATATGTTCACATTTTTCATTCTATAATGCTATTAATATTCTAGAGCTACGTTTTTGTTTCCAGGTGTTAAATGTTAGACACTTGAGTGTAATTACCAGTGTTTCTTTGAAAAGCACACGGATCACTATAAAAATCGTCATTTAAGTCAGATCTTGTGGGGTAGGAAGAGATTTTATTCAGGAGCTGTGTTGTACTTAATATGCATGTAATTCAAGTACCTAATAAGCAGGTGGAAGAAAGAATCTGTATCTTTAATTAAAAAAAAGTCTGTGGAAACACAGGGCAGTGGTGAATTAATTTTGATTGGGAAGATAAACTAGGGTCACAAGCGAAGCTGTGAGGCTTCTCTAGCCAAGTATATATGTCATGGCAAAGAGAAATTTAAAGGAAAAAGCACTGTGGTTATCTAAAAAAATGCTGATGTGGCCACCTCTGTGGGCTGGAAGGGAGCTCGGAGGCTCCCCAGACACCTTTAGGCAGTACCTAAGGAGTCATTGAGAGGAGGCTGGTTAGCTGTTCCATAGCTTCCTTTTTTAATTAGTGCAGATCCTAGGTACCTACTGAAGATGATTCAGCTCAGTCCACTGACTGTAGAGGTTGTTTGAGTAATTAGGCTTCTAATTTGGGCACCCTATCTGAGCCTCAGCGGCTTAATAAAAATTAATTAAAATAAGCATTTCTTCCCTTTAAGGACTATGAAGTTCTTAACTTGGATACCACTAGGAAATGTGTAATCAGAGCATGGAAGATCAGCTTCAAGACTCCTGGTGTTTCCATGATAAACAAGGAAGTAAATCCCTTTCTTTGGAGAGCATTCAAAATCAACCTTTGGATTGTCATTGTAAATTTAGAGAAACCCAAAAGATAGAGACACAGCCCTACCGAGATAATCTGAAAGAAACAAGTGATCAAGCCAGCTAGAGGAAACCTTTTACGAATTACTTTGTTGAGGAAGAATTCCTTTAAGCTTAGTTATACATTAACACCTAGAGCCTTTCTCTCATAATTATGTTAATAAACTGAGCAGACAATTAAAAAAATCCACAAGGCTTTATTACAAATTCAACTCATCTTTGAATATATTTTTAAAGTATTTTGGAGTCATTCAAAATAATCTCAAGTAGTAACAGAGGATAAAAGGATATACAGCAATTATTGAAATTATTTATATATTTAATTAAACATTTCTCTCTGCTGCTTGTGCCCCAGTGATAATTTTTTTGAAGAAAAACACATTAACTTCATAGTATTAAAACTCTGAGCAATAAATTATGTGTTGCTCTCTCCCATTCACTTCCCATTGGTGTGTAGAAAGATTGCTATGAGTGGCAATTATTGTAATTATTGTCTAAGAAAGAAGCTAGGGATATTATGTCAGGCTTGAAAGTGTTGCACAGGCATTGAGTGACAGCTTTTCACAACAGCATGGTGAGGTTTATCCTAGTGAGATGCATGGCCGTAGCTGCAGGGGCATCGTGGTGGCAAAGGAGTGATGATTGTAGGGGAGAGCTGAGGGGGAAAGGAGGGGGGAGGCCTCTTGCTTGGCGTATAACACTGCTGTGGTTCCCTGCTTACCATGAATGAGAAGTATTCACTCCACTTTTTGTGCTCTGCCTAAATGTGGTGAATCAGTGTGCAGCACAAATTAATTGGAATAGTAATTTATTGACTCTCCCAGATGTGCTTATTTATCTTTCAAATACTTCTCACTGAGAGATAATATTGAGCTGTTATGTGTCAGTGCAAGACGGGCGAGAGCAGGAAAGACTGTGGCTGCAAAGGTACAGCATTTTTTCTGCCCTGAAGAATTTTTGAGGTGCATTTATTTTGCACCTAGATGCTTTGTGTGAGGAAGAAGTATGGCAAATATGAGGGAAATCTGTTGATTCAAGTGTAGCAGAGGGAGGCTGTAACCATGTAATGATTTCTGCTGTGGAATAGGCCTGGAGGAGTCAGTTAGCAGTGAAGGAGGAAGAAGAATTGTTCCAGTGGGAAGAAACAAGATGATTTGGAAAACTTCTTGGGGCAGTTAAAACAAATAGAAAGAGTGAAAATCTGGCATTGCTACAATTTCAACTTCTATTAGTAGAACAATTTAAAATACGTAAAAACACTTTGTGGCACAGGGATAGACATTATTTCAAATCTGTTGCAAGTACAAAACAGGGATTACATAAATTCATAGGGAGACTGTAAAAGGAATGGATTGGGGTATACTCTCTAGCAGCCCTAGTCTCATATTTGTGGATGCTGGAGGACCACGCAGAGGCCAGGCTGGCAAGCTGACTCCAGGTACACCTCTGCCTGGCACTGGAGACGTGGGGAAACATGGGTTAGGTGAATGCTGGTCTGCTTCAGTGTTTGTTCTTGTGTTTTGAAATGTAGTTGGCACTAAACCACACAGAATTGTTCTCTTGAACTGCACATTCAAAAACATCACAAGTGTTCTTCCAATAAGGAGGGCTGTCAGGAACTCTTGATTAAGAACTGGCAAGTTTTATATTGTGTTGACAGCTCCATTGTTTCTGTTTGCCTCTGTGGCTTCTGGGAATGAGATACTTGGACCAGTATCAGAGTTGGGCTTTCTACAAAGTAGTGCAGGATGGAGCATCCCCTCTGCAGCGGATCAAGCTCCTGTCAACTTTTAGGGAATAGAGTGTTGGAACTGCCCTTGGGTCTCCTGTTGGAACTGGGGGCTTATGGGACTTACAGTTCTTCATGCTGCCTCTGGTTTGCTCTGATTTCACAGAACTCAAAGAAACAGCTACATTCCATTCATGGAGAGGAAGAACCTGCCAGGCTCTCGTGTTTCCTTCAGGAGGCTTGTGCAATGCCTGAACAATCCTAGCTTTTTTCTGAATCCTAAAGGCATGCCCGAGTTCCTCCTGCTGAACTCGGGCAGATGCATGGTTCAGATGAGTGGTTGACTGCTATCTGACGTCAGGTTCTGCCAGTTGTATCTGTCAGACTGGATCAATCTGCCTTACTTTCTGATCTGTGGCTACACATTGTCTGCATACTGAGCTAGAACATGCTTCAGCAAAAAGCTGTCTAAAGATTCATGGGTGGAATCAAAAGGATTAGAAAGCAAGAGGGTTTCTTTAAAGCCTAGGTCCAGCAGAACCAGTGGCCATCGGAGAATGAATATAGTTTATCTAGTTGTCACTGTTCTTGAGCAGTTTCAGAGTGCCAGGCAAACCCAGAGGAAAAAAACAAACAACGCACTCCATTCTAAGGAGATCTCTATTAGCTTTGTCATGTGCATGGCCACCTCCATCAAGACTCAAGACATAAGCCATTGGGGTACTCTAAAATAAGTGACTACACAACCCTAGGGGTAAATCTGCTTCCCTTCTAATAAAAATGTGTACATTGATGGAAGGGAATTTTGGGTCAGTGTTGATCTGTTCAGCAACACTAGTGCCCTGTGGCTCTTCAGGTGTTGTCATTAACAGTGCTTGAACTTTGAGGGAATCCTTTATTTGCATAAAGAAACTGCTGCGGAGTTACTGGCTGCCTGAAATACTTAATTATTGCCACAGTTCAGATACAGGATGGGCACACAGCAGCCCTCTTTGTGACCGAAATCTCACAAGCACAGACCTGTACAAGTGTCGGTTGTCCCAGCATATATGGGAGCGCTATCTATCCCCTAGCACTGAGCGTCATTTGCCTGGAGGCTATACTGAAGCATTTATACTTCAAGACTGAGTTCAGAAAACGTGACAAATTACAGCACTGACTCTGCCTGGTGAGAAGAAACAGGCTGTAAGCAGTACCAGTTAAAGCAGTTGTACTGTGTTTCACATTCAGGGCTCTCCAGCCTGAGATGGTTTGTATTTGCAGTCTTGTGTAGAAGAAGCTTTGAGATGCTGGGCAAGCACTGACTCTTCTGTTGAGATATACAACAGAAAAGAGCAAGGAAGATTCTGACGATATATGAGGAAGAAAAAAAAAATCCCCAGTAGTGGTTCATCACTGGAACAGATGCCCAAAGAAACTGAGGAATCTCCATCCCTGGAGATGTTCAAAACTTGCCTTAACAAGCTTCCCGAAGAACTCTTCTCCCTCACTGCTTGTTCAGCTAGGAAACCAGGATTCTTGAAAATATCGGTGATGATTGTGTTCATCTCTCTTACTGGGATCTTGAACATAATTAAATTTTGGTAATCCAGCTACTACAGTGGTGGTACCAAAGTAAAATAAAAATCATGATAGCATTGGTGAGTAACATAAGCAGATAACCTGGAGACTTCTATCTCCTGCCTCTTGGATCTTGGTACTAAACCAAAGACAATATATAACTGGCCTGTTCTGACTGCTTGTGATCATCGCTGTTTTGTAGGGTTAAATGATTAGAAGACATTTGGATCCTCAGGAACTGTCATGTTTTTCAGATGCTTTATGATTTTCAGGAGTTCCAAGGAGTTGGAAATCATTTGGCTAGCCAAGGAAGTATATGCCCAAAAGTGGTTTATAATCCTTTATGGAAGGGTTAGCAGAAGAAGGGTTGACAGCTGGTACATGGGTGGGAACGTCTACCTAGCTGGAAGAGCATGGATGAGAAAGGGTATTGAAGGAGGTTTGTGGAAGCATCCTGTGCAGGGAGAGTGCACTACTTCGCAGTTGGTTTGGAGGAGAATGGGGGATAGTGGATTCTGTAGCGAGGGGAGGTAATCTGTCTGAAAGTGGCTTTGGGAAGGAGTAACAAGCTGAGAAGGCTGTGGAAAAGTGCTTGTATGGACAAGAGAAGAGGGCGGTTTAAAAGTTAGGATGGTTTGAGGTTTGCGTTATAAGTAGTTTGGTGTAGGGAAGTTTGGTAGGAGAACTGAAGCATGAATGATGAGTGTCTTTGGGTGTAGTCGTACTCTGCACACATCAAGTGGTTTGGGGAAGGGCAGGGCAGTAGCTGGCAATTTAGGGGCTTGGTACTCTTTAATTCTTGCTTCCCTCCTACTCTCCATTTAAAACTTCTGTAACGTTTTCCTCTATCCTTCATTGTGGAGTAAGCGCTTTTCATTGAGATGTGAAAAGGCAGATTTAACAAAAAATGATAGATTTACCTTTTTTTTAACTCCTAAATCAAAACCAGCTTTTTGCTTTAGCCACAGCTTATTTCAGGGAAAAATAAATTTCCTGTCTAATCCAGACAAAGGCTGTATGATGCCTTCTGAAGAGTGGTGCAACATTGCTGGGATGCAGGTTCTACCAGGTTAAGCTGAACAGATATTGTAAGAGAGATGTGCACATGAGGAGGAAGGGAGAGCAACTGGTTTCCCTGGAGCCAGAAATTATTTTGTCTCTCCTTCTTGGTAGGAGCGTTTTTTTAGTTTTGTGTGTTTTGTTGGAACAAACTGATTTCCTCCTTACATATTACCCAGTATTTTCAGGACTTTGGCCTGAGATCCAGCAGCCAGAGCACCTGGGTTCGCTTTCCTGATCTGCCACTCATAAGTTATGTGACATTGAGAAAGCCTGAACTGTGGGCTGCTTTCAAACCTTCTGTAAATGAGTGCAGTCCCATCGACTGAAAGGAAAGTTTTCTTCAGCTTATTTGACCTCTGTTTCTGCATTTCCTTGCCTTCAAAATGAATGTTTAGAAGTCCCCATCTCTCGGGAGTTGCCTGGCCTAAAAAAAGGCTTTTAGATGTTATAATATTATAGATTGCCTGGCAGTAAAAATGCTGAGTATTTATGACTCCATGTAGAGTAGTCATGCAGGCTTGGTTCTGGTGTGCCCAGTCTTGGTTTTGGTGGCTCAGACAGTAGTCTTCAGCCCTGTTCCTGGAGAACACTGCTATATGCTTGGGTAGTTCTTTCTGTAAAGAAGGGTTTCCTGATCATGCAGCCTGGAATTTTCTCCTTTCTACAGTTTCAGCCAGTGGTGATATTCTTCTGTGGTGCATACATGCTTCATAAGCTTATATGCAGTACCTGTATTATAGCCATCCTCCCATTTAATCTTCATTTTTCCTCAGTTATATTTAAGTGATTTTATTTTTCTCTTTCCTCAGAAATCATGAATCAAATTTTTTGCTTCTTCCTGTGGTCCCTTTAGTTTCCTTACATTTTGGTGATGACCAGGATGCCTTTGGTGCTTTAGGTTCTATTAGGGCCAGTGTAAGAAAGAACTGTTCCATCCCGTCCAGTAATTTCTCTCCCTCTTTACTGAAGCAAATACAATTACTCTCCTCTGCCTTTTCTCATACTGCCCAGGCTGCTTTTTCCTCTGCTGGGCCAAACTTTCTCAACCCCCCCATCGCTAGGTTTTCAGGTAATTGCAGTGAGGCTGACCCTTTTAATTACAACTCTTCTCCCCCCTACTTCAGCCAAATTACTGAGCCATTTCTCTGTAGTGCTGAGACATTTTTCTTTCTCCCTAGCTATGCTTCACTGTCTCACTGAAAACACTGAAGTGTTTTCAATGCTGTGCGCAAAGAGCACCTGAAGAAACAAAACATGCTGGCTTTTTGCATGTAACCTACATAATAACCATGTTATTTCTCTGGTGGGCTGAGAATCAGGCAGGTGGAGGCAGAAGTAGCTTGCTTACCAATTGTGCTGGATTGATCTAATGTGGTGCTGGATTAGGCTATACATGCTGCTCCCTGACTGTGAGATAAGCCTGTATGTCAAGTTCTTAATGGTGGTGGTGGAGTTTTGTTTGATTTTGTTTGGATTTTTCCCCTCTTAATACATTTTCCTGGCTGTAACGTAGGCTCCCTGCTTGACCTTAAATATCACATTTGCTTCCTCACCTACAACATACTGATAGAAAAAAATATGTCCATCTTCAATAGTGTTATCAGTCATATGCTTAAAGGGAGAAATGTCTGCACCTGAAATATGGTTACAAGTGTGTCAGTGATGCAGATTGGTGTTGTCATAAATGGCGAAAACTCTCCTGTCCTGGCTACTGCCCTGAAGAGTTCTGAAAAGACAAAGTGTAACCTGTAAGAGAGAATTCTGAAAGCATGCAGGGGAGGTGCAATGGGGACCTTCCAAGAGACATGGCCAAAGGTGCAAAGGGTCAGGACTGACGTAAGAATACAGCCTGTATTATGTGGTGGGTTAAACTGATCTGAGAACCCTGGTCTCAATTGATGCCATGAATGTCTCAAAATCTGTGTGTGCTGTTTGTGCAGAACAACTGGCACTGAAGCCTTGAGGGGCAGGAGGTGTGGGCATGTGGTAAATACTGGGTCTGTGCTACTCTTTTCTCACCTGTGTCTTGGAAGCAGTAAGTGCTGGAGTGGGTGCATAAAAGCTGCCAGTTCTGTATTTTTGTCACCTGATCTCTGTTTCCACCTTCTGTGTTTTTTTTTTTTTTAACCATGTTTCTGTGCGAAGGCCTCTGTGCTTTCATTTGGGAAGATACTAGAATACTCCAAGAAATCTCTGACCATTTCAAGGGAGTGCTGTGTATTTTTCGAAGATGTTGGTATCTACAGAGAGTCTTCATGAGTTCTGATGCTGGCATCCGTGGAAGAAGAGTGGTGGGAATGGGTTGGCTCTGGATGGTCTGCTTCTTTCATCTAGCCACCTCACTAGAAGGTAAGAACAGATTTTATACAATGTAACTGCTGAACAAAGTTTTCTCGGGGGGGGGGGGGGGGAAGGAAGGAAGGAAGGTGTGTTCTCCACTGTTTCTCCTAGTCCAGATGAGCACTGAGCACATGCCTTTCTGTTTGATGGTTGATCACTAACTCATGAGATGTGAAAAGATACTAGTATTGTTTCTAGTGGGACAGGCAAACCCTCTTATGAAGGACCATTAATGAACATTTCTACTAGCTATCTCAGAAATGACAGTATCAAAGAATACATCTTTTGCCCTGGGAATAAGCTCCTTGTTTACGCTTTGCATGTATTTGGTTTTTGTGTTCCTGTTCTTGCACCATGTTTGTTTTGTGAAACAATCTCTTGATGCTTCAGCTGTTCTACAAGGCAGCGTACAGTGGCTGAAATCAGGATTTTTTTGTCTCTGCCATTTGAACAATTTGCCTCATACAATACATACAAAGAGAATGCTTCACGTCAACAAGAAGAGGCGTTTGTGTTCAGCAGCAGAGGAGAGGAGGAATAGAGCAGTGAAGGCAGGACAGAGAAAAGGTGAGCAGGGGAAAAGAGAGGCCAAGAAAAAGGGAGAAGAAAGAACAGATAATAAGAGGGATGGTGATGAGAGCAGGAGCTAAGAGACAGAGTTAGAGAAGGGCAGAGGTATCGTAAACAACCCTCTTATTTGTTCCAGGAAATATCCTTGCAGCTACATGTGCTCAGTGAACTGCACTGCTTTGTGATGAATGTTCATCTCTTGCATATGTGAAAGCCTCAGCAAAAGGAGAGGAGGGAGAGAGGGAATCAAAGGGACACAAGGAAGAAAAGACCTAGAGAAAGGAAAAGGAGAATAGTGTGAGGTCTAAGAAAGAGCAGGTGGATACTGGGAAGAAAAAAATAATGTTGTTTTTTTTCTTATTGATAATGAAGAGGAAAGCTCGTTAAACCATCCCTTCTTTTATTAGGAGGGGAACAGAGTCAGGAGGAAAGTTCATAGAGGAAACAATTAATGTAAGATTATAATACAAATTCTTAAATCTCTTCAACTCTGTTAACTGCTGATTTAAAAATAATTTTACACAGTACTATGTTATTCCCTAGTGTAGCTGGTAAAGGAACAGAGATAGAAAAGGGAGAGTAAATGTCCATTCTCTGCAAATACGTAGTAGCTCAGTGATGCCTGTAGGAAAACTGACATTTTTGGAATTCAGTGATCACTCCTGTAAGTTTGTAGAGATAAAATAATTTAGAGAACACTGTGTGGTACAGCTTCACAGGTCACATGGTTGAGTGGCCAGGATTAAAATAAGAAGGTAAAATTCTGGCTATGGGGATGAAGCAGCAAATGTGCCCATGAGCTGAATTTCTCCTGTCAATTCAGAGTCAGGGGTTTCAGTACCTTATGTTGTGGCTCTACTGCATGGTCCTAGGTTTGCACTCCAAAGCTAATTTGCGTTCCAGAGGTGAGTGTTTTTGCTGTGGTCAAAAGGCAAAGAAGAATTATGCATTAGGGGAAGGAAAGTCTGGTGATAACTATGTAGAGAGCTTTGCTTTACTACAGAGTTATCCATAAAGAAGAAAAAAGGCCTGTGGCCGTTTTGTTGACTCATTATTATATAGAGTAGAAACTTGAACTTCAGGTTTCACATTTAAGTTGAAAAATATAGGAAATACCTAGTTTGGTCTTTAGTTTTTCTAGGTTTCTTAGAAGTTTTAGATGATGTCTAAAGTATGTCTTGCCTCTAACTGAATAGGATTGACTGAGTGGGAGAATCAGTCAAGGTAATTTTTCTTCCAAGTGTTTCTTAGGCATTTGAGTTAGATTTAAACAGTCAGAATGCAAATCACCTCTTGTCAAAAAAGAAGCTGTGTTTGAAGTTTCCTAACCAGGGAAAAACAATATTCATAAAAACTTAATGTAAATCATTAAGAAAAGAGGGAGAAGCTGTACAGAAGGGAAGAAAAGTAGCCAAAGTATTCAAACAATCTTTCTGTGCGTTATGAATACAGCAAATACTTGTTATGCAGAATGCTTTTCAGATGTAAGGAAGGCAGTACCCTTTTACAGGACCTAATGGGACTTTAAACCCCTTCATGACTCAGAAGAAGTTCTTGTAAGCAATTCAAAATGTTGTTGCTGTTGCTGTTTTTAATGCATAAGAAGGAATCGTTAAGCTGAACTTGTTTGATACAGATCTAATATTCAGATACATTGATTTCACTAGGAATGAGCATGTCTGTCCAAAATTTTCTAGATGTGATTTTTCGACTAGAAAAAAACCTTCATGGGAAACATGAGGGAAGACTGTTTTGCAAACAGAACACATTGGTAAACTTAATTAGCTTTATGAAAGGAAACAGGAAACAGGATTGTATAAAAGTTTTCATCAAGATTGCACTTGCCAATATTTATGGCTCTGCAGGAGTTTTTGAGGTTTTAGTTTGGGGAGTATTATTTTTGAGCTACATGCTGGGTGAAAAATAGATATTTTTTTTCCCCCATTTTCTCAAAAATACATAAAGAAATAGGAGTTTTGTTTCTGTATCTGTATTTTTGTTTTGTATCTATATATGTATGTAACTGCTGTTTACAGTTCATCTTTTCACATTTTTCTAGGTTAACCTTTCTGATTGTAGAAGTTAGTGAAGCATAGAATTTAAGAATGTCTGATGGGCTACAGCCAAAACAGCTGAGAGCAAGTGATAACTTGCTAATGAAATAGCTCTTACTAGGGCACAGAGCTGAATTTTCTGTGGCATATTGGTTTCGCTTTGACTAAGTTATAAATGTTTAGTGCTGTAAACGCAGGTGGAGTTCATTTTGCAGAGCTCATTAAATATGTTCCAAAGGAATGATGTGTTCTGCATGTGAGTGACTGCCTTGATTTTGCAGCAGGCTCTCCAGCCTGCAGAATGGCTGGACAACCTTTCTAAAGATCTTCAGGAGGGTCAAGATATAGAGAGGATAGTTCTTTTGCTTTAGTAGAAGCTTTTTGCATTAAAAGTGTCTCCTTGGCAAAAGGAAATATGCAAGAAAAAGGCTGTGAGGTCAGGCATTCCTATTTCACGTTTCCCTCTGTGTTTTCTATGAACTGGTTTTCATGTTATTGAAAATAATGTAATGATTGCTCAGATTGGCTTGACTTTGAAGCAGAGGAGAACTATACTTTCCTCAAAGGTAGTCTTTGGAGTTAAAAACACCATTGCCTTTTGTTTTATTATATACAAAGAAAGGTTTAAATGGATGTTATTTTACTTCAGGAAAATATAGAAAGTAAATTAACTTTTTACTTCAGTTGCTTGTGATCACGAAAATTATTAAAATCCTAGCAAAGATTTTCTGTTATGTTCTTCCCAGTTCTTTCCTGACACTTCCCTGCATGCCAAAATCTTTGCCACATGCTTGGAAAGCCCAAGACAGAGTCATATCCTGCTGTTGTAGATACTTGGAATGTGGACAGGACTGGGCTGGATGTGCAGCTTGTTTGTAAAGGGAAGGGTGTCAGCGTTATCCCCTTGGTCAGTCTCAGCGGCTCTGCTTGATTTGTTTTCTCTTGTAACAGATAACTGTCTAGTCCGGGTGCTCGGGGAGCCCTGTTGCCAGGCGGATGCTTGACGAGCTGCAGGCCAGCTCTTGCTTCTTGGAGGGCAGGAGGGGACTATTCATGCTGCAACTAACACTGTTTATATTCAAAGCTAATTAAAGCTTCAAAAAAAGGAGCAGCATTCCTGTAATATACGGTATCTGGGACTTTCAGTATATGCTTTAGTTAAATCTTGGTAGACACAAGCTCATTTTTTTAATGTTTTTGGAAAAGAAAAAAAGCAGGAAAACATACATAAACTTTAAAAAACACACTGTACTGTCATCAGAAGTAGTCAGTTTGACAGCAGTGTCAGTTGGGTAAGTTCTAGACTCAAAAGTGGGTGTTAGCAGAGTGAATCTCTTAAGCGTGGAAGAATATATATTATATTGTATTATTAGGTGTCATGGTTTAACCCAACCAGCAACTAAGTACCAGGCAGCCGCTCACTCACTCCCTGCTTCCCTGATGGGATGGGGAGGAGAACTGAGGGGGGGGGGGAAATAAAACACATGGGTTGAGATAAGAACAGTTTTATAATTGAAACGAAGTAAAATATAACACTAATATTACTAATAGTAATTGTAATGGAAAGGGAGGTACAATTGCTCACCACCCACTGACCAGTTCCTGAGCAGCGGTTCCACCCCTGGCTAACTCCCCTGGTTCATATACCAAGCATAGTATGGAATTATCCCTCTGACCAGCTGGGGTCAGCCCTGGCTGTGCCCACCCCCCAACTCCCACCCCCCACCCCGGTTTCTTGTGCCCCCAGCCTGCTGGCTGGCAGGGCCTGAGGAGCTGAGAAGTCCTTGAGTTGGTATAACCACCACTGAGCCACAGCCGCAACCAGCCGTGGGCGCGAATCGAAAACACAGCACTGTAGCAGCCTACTAGGAAGAAAATTCACTCTGTACCAGCTGAAACCAGGGCTCTAGGAAAGCTGTAGATAACTTGATTGCATCTGCAAAGCTGAAACTAAGCATTTAATATCTTTTTTTTTAAAAAAATATATTTCCCAATGTCTTCATTTTCTGACATCAGCAGAGGAATTAGTGCAACGTGCTAATCCTGGCAGTCTCCCTACAGCTTTAACAAAAGAATAGGGGAGGTAAAGAGAACAATACCATCATTCTTAAGTCTTAGTATCTGTGCTACCTCACAAAAAGCTCTGTATTTCGGTATCCTAGACCATTTGGGTGTCATTTCTGTCTTTTACAGATGGCACATCACTCCTGATTGGGGTGGGAGAATTCCTCCGTGCGGATGATAACTCCAGTGTTCTGATAGTGTCAGCATTTTGCTCTGACACAGCAAGTAGTTAAAAATATTATACTTCATGGAACTTACTAAATACATATCCCATTGGCTGCTAATACCTTTTTTTATTAATTGAATATGAGTACAGAGGTAATACACGGGACTATTCATTGCAGAACTGACTTCACAATACAGTGTTATACAAGAAAAAATCAAACTCATTTTTCTTATATAGGTTGGTTTTGTATATATGCTCTTACATTAGGAGGCATATTTTATAACTCTGTAGCTTTTTTTTTTCATGTTAAATCATAACTGAGCTGTAAAAAGTAGCTATGAACAAGTGAGATTTTTTTGGCTACTTTTGTTTGGTTTTTCACTTGTTTCATCAACTAATTCTGAAAAATATAATACTTGATCCAGTATATGTCACTAGCCATTGATACTTCACGGCAATAGCTGTTTAATTTTGGAAGAAGTTCTAGTGTATTTAAGTCTTCCCAAATGTTTCACTCTATTCTGCCTGCAAGTGATAGACCCCATATATATTTTTTTTGTTGTTGTTGCATGATAAAAGGCTCCTCTCCCCACACTTAAAGGAGCACAAAGGAACAGTGAAAGGCAGGGGAACCCGAATAACCAAAGAGAAAAATGAGTGCCCTGACCTGGCTTCTCGCAGGAGTGTGACCAGCCTGCTGAGTGGGAAGGGAACCCATGGAGAAGGGGCAGTGGGGGTGCTCTCTGGAGCACCTTGCAGATCAAGAGGGTAACTGCCAGCAGGGGCATGGGATTTACTGTGGGATCATTTGGGGCTTCTGCAAAACTTGCTGTGGGTTGTTCAGGGGAGGAGCCATGGGCAGGGGAATGGAAGGATCAAGGTTCTTTTGGGGAGGATCAAGTGTGAGAAGATGGATAAGGAGTCAGTCATGGGTAAAGGGGCAGCTGGTCAGCTGTAAGCTGTCAGGCCTTGCCCAGCACCTGAGCACCACTGTCTGCCCTGTCTTCTTATTAAATTCAATGTTTTACTAGTTACCTGGGTAAGGAGGCTTTATTTTGTGATAATGTGTGTATACAGACATTTAAATGCCAGCAGCTGGAGCTGAACCGCAGGTGATAAGGGCCGTGTGTCAGTGTGGCTGGCAACTGGAGAGCCTGGAATAGATCAAAGTCAAGTGCCAGGAACTCAGGTTGGAGCACAAGTCACAGAATCTGTGTGTCTGTGAAGCCACCAACTGGAGTGAGCAAGCTCCTATGAGTGAGTCTGTGATCTCTAGTGAGTGTTGAACCAGACTGGCTGGTTAAGTGGGTTGGGAAGCCAGGGAGAGACTGGAGAGTCTCGGGGGTGAATGAGAGTACTGTCTGTGTGCGTGTCTCGTGTCTCGGTGATACAGCTGGAGAAACTATCTTACCTACTGAGGGGATCAAGGGGTCTAGGCCAGCTGCTGGAGAGACCCCAAATTCTGGGGGGTTCTTTGAGAGTCCTGTCTGTGTATTGCATATCTCCATGCAGCCAGAGGCAAGGCGATCCAAGGGCTAGCTCCTGGGTAGGTTGAGTGCCCGAGGCCGGTCACAGGCAGGACCCATGGGGTGCGTGCCAGCACGTGTTTCGGTACGTTTGAGTGAGGTTCCGTGGCCTGGCACAGCACTGCAGCAGCTGGCTGCAGCTGTGAGCTCACGTGTCTGTGTGCCTGCAACCTGGGAGAACGTGGGTCCAGGGACAGCTCCTGGGTAGACTGCATGCCTGAAACCAGTTAGTCGAAGACCCATAGTGTGCCTGTGTGTGCGTGTGAAGGAATGTATCAGTGGGTGAGGGTGTCTGAATATTAGGAACAGGAGAAGGGCTACAAGCTTCAGGTGCTTGTACGCATAGGTGCCAGCAAATGGGGAGACCACAGATCCAGAAGTCAGCTACTAGAGACTGGGTGCTTAAGGGCAGTTATTGCAGGGGTCCATATTTTATATAAATGTGTATGTATTTCCCACTAACAGACCTTCATCCTGACCAGCCAGAAAGGGGAGCAGGATGAGGCCGTTGGTGGTGCTGTTTCTGTTTGCATGACCGGTGAGTGTTTCTGCCTGTGTTGATCTTCGTGGCTGTCCATTTGTATGCATGTAGTGCCTACATGTGCTTGTGTGTGTGCTTGTTGGGAATGCCTGCTCTGCCTTGCTGTTGGTTGGACCTGGAGACATGAAGCTGCAGAAGTCTTGCTTATGTGAGGTTACTGGAGTTGGCAACCCCTCACAATGCACAAACCCAGAGAATGCTTCCTCTTTCCAGCTCTCTTAAAGAGCATTCAGTGTCTTCCTACTTGTTCACGTTCAAGGCATGATCATACAAGGCAGAGTAAGCCCAGCAGTATTTCTGTTTTTTTCAAGAAATCTGTTAAGCCGGAGAATGTTACTGCTTGGGGCATTCTGCTGCATAGCAAAGCAAACTCTCTCGACCTTTTACCCTAGTGCCCTTTGCCGATGTACATGTACATTTGAATATATTCAGAATTCAACTGGATGAGGCCTTGAGCAACCTACTGTAGTTTAGCCTGGCCTTGGGAGAGGTGTTGATCAGGATGACCCTTCCAGCTTGTTTCATTCTGTGGTTCTATGGTCTGGTCATTCTTAGTGCCAGCTTCTCATCCCACAGGTAAAGGGATCCTTTCGCTGTCTTCTCAGGATCAGCTTTCTTCTCAGTGGCTATAGTTTGCCTGGTCTTGGGTTCTGTAATTCCCTCTTGTACCACTCTAATGTTAAGACACCGTCAGGACAAATGTTCTTCAATCTAGAAAGCTGTTAGGCCATCTCTGCCTTTGTGAATATTGTCCAAGGCTCAGTCATCCTTGAGTGAGTTGTCATCCTTTGAATCAGGGGAACATTTTGCCTGTAACACAAGCACCAAAGTGTGTTGCTTAAAAGTATAGGATAACCAAAATCCAAAAATCATGAACATGCCTATTCTCAACAGCCTGATCTGTAATAGCAACTTCCAACCTCTTCCTGGTTGATCTTGATGTTGATGTTACAGTATAGTGCAGCCGAAGAGATTGGTTTGTGGTGGAAGTATAGGCTGTTAAGAGCACGAGTCTTTGGGATTATGTTTTTTCACGCTTTCTGGCCTGTAAGGATAGACAACACTGAAAAGAGAGAGTAATTAATTCTGAATTTTGTTTTATGAAGAGTGTAATGAATCCATTTGACACTTCTATAAAAGATGATGGTTTTATTTTAGTTTAGGGAAGAGAAATACAGGAGAATCTCTCCTCATCTATTTTTCTTTTTGAAATAACAGTCTTAATAAGAAATTGGAATCTCATTCTTCAAAAATGTAAGATTAAAGCAGAAGTCAAAGAAGAATGTAATCATTTTGTGTGTTTAAATGATCCAGATTGCTCAGATACCATGATTATTAATAATTTTTAATCCAGAGTGGAATACGGTTCTGTCGGTCTTGTCTCTAGCAGCATCATAGAGTGACCTGGACCTGTCTTTGATCTGTCCTTGCAGTACCCTCGATTTTGAGCAAGATAGAAAGCAAGATAGAAAGGTCGTAAGCAGTTTTTCTTCTGGGTTGGTAAATTCAGCTGAACAGATCATTGCTGTCTGCACTGGAGAGCAGCAGAATACTGGTCTGACCCCACATGCTGAGGATGTGGAATGCTACATCAGTACTAGCAAAGTGGCAGAGTTAAGGCTTATACCTGTACACTTGATGGTATGTAGTCATTCATACTGTTAAATCATTAGCACAGTCATGGGTTTGGCTCATGCCAACTAACCTTATCCCAAACAGTGCCTAAGCATAGATCAGAGGTTAGTACGGACCAAGGACCATTTCTGAGAGATGGTTTAGATGCAGCCATGCAGTTCTGTGGGTTGGAGTTTTTAGCCACGTGAACATGAGCCATACCGTGCAGCTTGTTCTCAGAATTAGAGAGCAGTCTAACAGCTTGTTAGATTCATGAGCGTACATGCAGCTAGTGTGACTGGGTATTTGTTTTGAGGCATACAGCCAGTGGGAGAGGGAGGAAAAGAAGTAAAATGGTGGGGGACTTTTGACCATAGGTCACTGAATAAGATTTATGCATACAACATTCTTGTGTACTTTTCTTGTTTTTCTAATGCTTCCTGACTTAAAATATTCACTGTGAGAGGGACAGTTCTGTCTGCTTCAGGCTGCCTGTATCTGTTCATCTGTGAAATACTCATATGTTTGATAAAGATTACCTTGCTCACTGGTGAGAAGCCGCCTGGAGAATATGCTTTGTGCTAGTCATGGCAGAGCCCAGGCTGCTAAGCAAGATTTCTCTGTGTTCCCTCTTCTTTCCTTTATTACTTTTTATCTGGTTTTCTATGCCCTGATTAACTTTTCTCTATTTTAACTTCTTCTAGAGCTTCCATGGGATACTTGATTTTATACTTTGCTAAGTAGGAGACTCAGACCTGATTAGAAAAAAAAGTTCATTCTTTGTTGAAAAATGACCTTGTATATTATTCCAGCATATCAAAGCCATGTTTGGAAATTCAGTGGCAAAGTACTGGCATGACCGAGTGCAGCCCATGGGCCGGACTGTGCCATTGGGACAATAACATGCGTGGGGGATTGCCAAGTCCCACTGCTGCCAGGACAGCCTAGAGGAAGATTATACCTGAAGGAGGAACTGGCTTTTCACAGGTATTTTGCCACACAGAGGAGCCATCTGAGCTGAGCTATCCTTGAGTGCCGAGCTGCTCAGCCTTTTGTGGGTTTTAGGTATTTTAGTGAGGTTGTGCTTTAGCTGTAACCAGTAGCTCTTTCCAGTTCTGGCAAGCCAGCCCAGATATTTTGCACTGCTTCTGAAGCAAGGAACTGCATCACCTCCTCAGGAAGCTCTGACAAATATTTGATCTGCTGTAGGAATATATGGAAGACGGGTTTGGGGGCATCGATGAAGCCTGAGGTCTGGATAAACTTGCTCACTTGATCACGTCTGCTTTAGTATGAGTCTAGTCTTTCCTTTCCGCTGATTGATGTGGAGTGAAGCCCCAGGACCACTGATAGGGATAATGAAGTCAGGACTCCATAATTTGGAAATAGAAACTATTGAGCATCTTTCTTGCATAAAACATAGAACGGTCATATCATTAAATGTGTGCAAAGGTAATAATGAATCTTGTTTGTAAATAAACTGGATGTTGCTGTTGGGTTTTGGTTTTTTCTATTTGTTTTTTTGTGTTGTGTTTTGTTAACAAAGCAACAAGGTAAAAAGATGAGGATTAAAATAAGCAAACAAAAGAGATTGATTTTTCCAGAATTTAATAAAAAGCAGTCGATTTGTACGGTATATATCAACACATGTAAATACCTTCTTCTTCCCCTATGTCCTCACTATAAATGTACACAGAAAAGTGCACATGCTTGCACACCAGTAACTTCCAGGGTGGTCTCAGACCTTGACATTCACTTCTGCAGAATACTATGTGTATAGCTTGTCACAGTCTCTTCTGTATTTCTCTGTACCTGAACAGAGAATAACATCTCCAAGAGCTGACAAGCCTCATACCTCTCTCCAGCGGTAGATTCAGTAACAATGGAAATGCAAACTAGTTGTGGGAATAAACTAGGCCTGTGAAGTTCTGCATGTACCCTACTCCCAAGCAGTATAATGCAAGAGTCTATGTAATACTGATTGTCAGATAAAACTGGGACTTGTATGTAGGCTTGCAGCCTAATGGCCCACTCCAGGGCAAAGTGCAGCTGTTACAGGATCAGTTGGGTCATCATCCTGAACTCCCACAGAAACCTGGTTCCAGAGCTGGAAACAAAGAGTGTCTTGGCCTTATGTCCACATTTACACCTGCAAATAAAATGGGCAGCCGTGGTCCTGAGGAGACTGGCGTGTATTCATGTGACTCATCTCTCTGTCCCACCCTGGCCTTTCCGAACAGAGGGTGGCCTCATCTGTGCTGCCCATGGCATTACTCGTTCTGTGCTGTCAGTGTGCTTACACTGCCTGCAAAAGTTTTTGCCTGGACAGAATATTGCCAAGCAACTTGCTAACCATGAGTTAGCATGATTATGTGTCCAGTGCCTCTGCCTCTGTCTTGGCCCTGCTTAATTTACTAGTGTGAAAGTAGCCTGTCCTATTTAATCTCAAACCATGATTGTATGTTCTGTGAGTGTGTAAGCTGGCTACAAGACACGTGCTTGGAGGTTTTTTTCAGAGACAGTCTTGTGAGGGACAGATAAGATTGTACCCTGACTTGGAAAAGCACAAAATACTTTTTTCTTATTTACTTTCTACATATAAACAGAAATACTTCTGGATACAACTGGAGAGACCTCAGAGATTGGCTGGACCACCCACCCATCTGATGGGGTAAGCATTTCCCTTGTTGTCTTCTTGATGGCGCCTCTGATAGGGAGGCATACATGTGTGCATGCATATGGTGAAAAAAGGGGAAACTGGAACCAGTGAGAGTTACGGATTTTGTACATATGAACAATGTGAACATGATACGTTGTGCAAATACAGATTATTAAGAGAAGAGGATGCTGGGTGGGATACTATTGCCACCTCCTTACCCTCTTCCTTCCACCCTCTGGAGACTAACATTCTGTAGTTTCCTGGGTCTTCCCTCACACCTATGTTGTAAACTGGAATTTTTGTAAATTTTGTATTGTATTGTACAATATTAATATTGTAAATAAAAAAAATGTAAACTGGCTTGCTTCCAGTGAGTAGCGACCTCCCCAAACTCCCAAGACCTTGGTAGACGATCAAGAGGTGTGCTGCTGTAATATCCGCTAGCTCTTTCAGTACTCTGGGATGAATCCATCAGGCCCCACGGACCTGTGAAAATTCAGCTGATGCAGCTGGTCCCTTACAATTCCAGTGTCCACAAATGGAAAGTCACTGTCCCTGCATCCATGGTCCTCTGACACAGGGGACTGGGAAGCCCAAGGTCTATCAGTATTATTAAAGACTGAGGCAAAAAAAGTATGTGAATGCCTCTGCTTTTTCTTCATTCCTATTAGTTAGATGACCATCTTGAATAGTTATCAGTCCGATGTTTTCTTTGGACCTTCTCTTGATGTTAATGTGCTTAAAAAAGCCTTTCTTGTTATCTGAAATGGCACTGTCCAGTTTCAACTCTGAGATTTGGCCTTTCGTGTCTTTTACCTGTATATATGAACTACAGCTCTGTAATCTTCTTGCAAAGCCTGACCTTGCTTCCAGAGATCATAAAGTTTCTTTTTCCTCGAGCTCCACAAGGGGTTCCCTCTTCAGCCAAGGTGGTCTTCTGCCCCACTTGGTTGACTTCCAACACACTATAATTGCCTGCTCCTCTGCTTCTAAAAGGTGGTTCTTAAAAACATATGAGCACTCCTGGAATCTTAAGCCCTCAAAAGCAGATTCATAGGGAACGCTGCTAAGTATCTCCCTGAATAAAGTTTGCTCTGTTGAAATCCAGGGTAAAAACTGCTGTCCTTTTTTCTCTCCTTACACTGAAAACTTTAAATTCAACCATTGTGTGGTCACTGTGGCCAAGACGGTCACCTACCATTGCATCTCTCATGAGTCCTTCTCTATTCACAAATACCAAGTCTAGGAGGACACCTCTCCTAGTTGGTTCACTAAGTACTTGAGACAAGAAGTTTTCTTCCCCAAAACTCAGGATTTTTCCAGGCTTTCTTGTCCAGAGCAGTATGGTATTCCCAGCTGATGTCTGGGAAGTTGAAATCTCCCATAAGGACAAGGGCTAGCAACCCAAAGATTTCTCCTAATTGTCTATAGGATAACTCACCTGTGCTAACATGCTGGCTGGGTGATGGGTGGTAGACACCCACTACAATGTCTCCTTTGTTTTCCATCCCCCTGCTCCTTACCCAGAAACTTTCAACCACATCATGACTAACTGTAAGGGCTGTACAATCAAACCTCTCCCTTATGTAGAGGGCAACTCCTCTGCCTTCCTTGCCCTGCCTGTCCCTCCTTTAGCAGCCTGTAGCCCTTCATCCCAGCTACAGTCCCAACTCCCAACTGTGGGACTCGTTCCACCAAATCTCACTGATACCAATGATATAGTTCTGGGAACTGACCAATGCTTCCAGTTCATCCTGTTTGTTTCTCATACTGCATTCATTGGTGTACAAGCATTTCAGATGTAGTGCTGAGCCCTCCATGCTCCCAGGAGCAGCATAAATGTTCCCACTAGCATTGCCACCCTCAGGCAATGCCATGCCAACCCTTGGCATGCTTTCAGCTCTCCTGTTGGTATCCTCTTCCCCACCAATTCTAAATCGAAGCC